>NC_057801.1:122605779-122625196 GCF_018294505.1 Triticum aestivum | reverse complement strand
GCGAATCATTTTTTTTCCAGACGCACTTCCTTGCGTGCAAAGATGTAGCTGGTGGGTCCCAGCAATCAGCGGGGAAATGTTTTTTTCATGAAATATGATGGACCGTCCGGTGGGTCCCTACTGTCAGGTGGAGGAATCATTATTTTCCGCGTAACAAGGAGGCACTTCCTTGCTGCGGCCGTGGACCCAGCTGTCAGCCACTCCACGTATAGTCCACATCCGATGGAAGCCGTTCCTTCACCACGTTCACCACGCCGCGCTGAGAGCACCAGGGCGGTGGACGTCGATGAGGCCTAGGAAGAGGATGACGCAGAGCCGGGGAAGACGCAGCAGTGGATGCCCACGCGAAGAGGAGTACAAGGGTTCACTGGTTCGGCTGCGGTGTGAGGCTGCCGTCGCCGCAGAATAACAGGGGTGTGGGTGAGCAGAGGGATGGCCTGGCTAGCGGTGGGAGTAGTCGGGGGCGGTGAGGCCTCCGCAGTATCACAGCCGGCCACGGGAGGCAGGAGCATGCGGCACGACCGGCGCTGCTTTGGGCGGCTGGAGAACGAAGACCAGAGGTTGAAGAAGCACTACGGTCGTTGGATGGACATCATATGGTCACTTGAGTATTGACTAAGTTGACAAAGCCCTGTGACCCCGTCAACTTAGTAGGCCCACAAGTCAGCCTGCTACTATACTGGATCCCAGCTAGAAGGGGGAGTATTCTTTTTTTGCGTAATAAGGAGGCACTTCCTTGCATGGGAAGATATAGCTGGTGGGTCCAAGCTGTCAGCGGCGGTAAAGTTTTTTTTGTGAAATACAGAGGCCCTTTCGGCGGGTCCCAGATGTTAGGTGGAGGAATCATTATTTTGTGCGTAATAAGGAGGCATTTCCTTGCATGCGGCCGTGGACCGAGCTGTCAGCCTCTCCACGTACAGTCCACTTCAGATGCATGTCGGTCGTTGACCACGTTGACCAGGCCGCGCCGAGAGCACCAGGGCGGTGGACGATGGCGAGGCCTAGGAAGGGAACGACACGGAGGCAGGGAAGACTCGGCAGTTGTTTCCCACGCGGAGGGGAGTACGACTGTACGAGGGTTTACTGGTTCGTCTGCCGTTGCCGGACAATAACAGCAGGTGTGGGTGAGTAGAGGGATGGCTAGGCCAGTGATGGGAGTACCGTGGGGCGGTGAGGCCCGCGCGGCAGCACAGCCGGCCATCACTTGTTTGAGCGGCTGGAGCAGGAAGAGCAGAGACTGAAGAAGCACGACGGTTGTTGGATGGAAATCTAACAGTCACTGCTTGTGCGTTAACCTTTTTTTAGGGAAGCCTCAAATCTGTGGAAAATAGCATACAACCCATCTGCCATTATTTCTAATAATTTACAGCCCATTTGCTAATTCTTAAGGTTTTTTTGGAGCCCATATTCTTTTTGTTAGCATTACAGCCCATATTGTGGCCACAGTTAAAAAATTATACGAAATTTTGCATATTTCAGTGCGGTCCGAACTGTTTTTAATCCCAAAATTTCAAGTCACATTCAAAATGATTTCAAAAATAAATGTATATCAATATAAAATCCAACAAATTGTCCACGCATAAAAATAAACACAATTTAAAATCTCGAAATGAAAAAAGATATTTGAAACTAATTGCCGGTTTGATGTGTTTTAAAAATGTACATCCCATTTCTCATTACTGATAGGCCATTTTCTCGGCAAGCCGAATGAAGCTCTCCTCGTCTTGAAAGATTTGCATCCCAACAGGCCTGAAAAAACTGGGCTGTGGCCGTGGACCCAGCTGCGGCCGTGGACCTAGGTGTCAGCCTCTCCACGTACAGTACTCTTCCGATGGAAGTCGGTCGTTGACCACATTGACCACGCCGCCCCGAGAGCACCAAGGCGGTGGATGACGACGAGGCCTAGGAAGGGGATGACGCAGAGCCAGGGAAGACGCGGTAGTTGATGCCCACGCGGAGAGGAGTATGAGGGTTCACTGGTTCGGCTGCAGCGTGAGGCTGCCATTGCCGTAGAATAACAGGGGGTGTGCATGAGTAGAGGGATGCCCTGGGCCAGCGGTGGGAGTAGTAGGGGCGGTGAGGCCTCAGCAGCATCACAGCCGACCACGAGAGGCAGGAGCACGCGACACGACCGGCGCTGCTTTGGGCGGCTGGAGCAAGATGACCATAGGTTGAAGAAGCACTATGGCCGTTGGATGGACATCGTACGGTCACTAGAGCTAGAATTGTTCATATTGACTAAGTTGACAAAGCCCTCCATCCTCGTGAACTTAGTAGGCCACAAGTCAGCCACCCACTATGGTGGGTCCCAGCTAGCAGGGGGTATTCATTTTTTTGTGCGTAATAAGGAGGCAGTTCCTTGCGTGCGAAGATATAGCTGGTGGGTCCGACTTGTCAGCGGGGGGAACGTTTTTTTCGTGAAATACAGAGGCCCTTCCCACATACAGTCCACGTACAGTGCGTTATAAGGAGGAACTTTCCTTGCCTGCGACCATAGACCTCATGGGTCCCAGCCGTCAGGCTCTCCACGTACAGTCCTCTTCCGATGACTCCCGTATGTTGACCACGCCGCGCCGAGCGCACCGAGGTGGTGGACGACGGCGAGGCCCCAGACTGGAATGACCCGGAGATGGGGAAGACGCGGTAGTGGAGTCGCAGACGGAAAGGAGTGGGAAACTTGACTGCTTCGGGTGTGGGGTGGGCCTACACTCGGCATAGAATAACATGAGGTGCAGAGTGGAGGGATGGCCTGGCCATCGGCAGGGTAGCGTTTTGCTGAGGAGCACAAAACAATGCCGCTGGACGCACAAGGCTGGAGCAGGCGGTTCCGGCAGTGCTGGGGGAAGAAGACGAGAGATTGAAGAAGAATGCCGGCCGTTGGATGTAAATCCAACGCCTTCTTAGGCTTCGACCTACTGGCCCACATGTCAGCTAGTCCATTTTTTTAGTCCATTTGGTCTGCTGGGTGAAACAATGATGTAGCATCTATGCAGCCCGTTTAAATCCCATTTGCATTTTTCTCGAAATCCGCGGACTTGCTCGGCTGGGTGAAAATATCATGTTGGGCTAGACAGAGAAATGTTATAAAAACATAAATACACGATTGCAGGTCTATTACTGCATTGGCCAGTAAAATATTTGCAAGCTTATGTACGCAATCACTAGGAGTTAACTTGCCAAGTTATATATAAACAATTATTATTATTATTTTGTAAGAACTTTCAACTTACGAAATAAAATATCATTTAAATTTGATGAGTTAATAATACATGGGGTATTATTATTTTTTAAGCTAGACGTGGGACAGTTGAGTTTGTTCTATGGAAAAGTACTGGGAGAAAACTCAGTTTACATCGAAAAAGAAAGTGGGAGAAAATTCAGAGACTTTCTGGGTCCACCTGAGGAGGGGAATATGTTGGGAGGAAGGAGATTCAAAGCATGGCTGCCGAGTGAACTAGTTTTTTTAACGGACAAGTGAACTAGTTACATACATAAGCAAATAGCCACTAAAAAAAGCAATCAGGTTAATGGGTTCTTAAAAGAAATATTTCGGACAAAACAGATAATTACGACATCTAGTCCTTCCTGGCATGCTTGATCATGACGTTGCGGTTGTCCGTGTACTCGTCGGTTAGGGGAAGCAGACACGCCCTCATGTCCAAGATCTGCATGTACATGTCGTAGCATGCGTATACGTCCTTGGCCGCGTAGGTTATGTAGGCTAGATTCAGAGGTACCTCCCACGTGTTCAGGTCGTCTTCTTTCATGTTGGCATATCAGGGGTCGATGATGGTCTCAGCGAGGTCAACCACGGAGTCCTTCTCCTGCCCATTGCTGATGATCTTGTATTGCTTCTTTTTTTCAAAAAGGAATCTTGTATTGCTTCTGGGTGTCGACAAGCTTGTTGTACCAGATGGCCGAATCGTCGCATTCTTCCTTCTCTCCACCGTAGAGAAGGTGCAGTCGGTGCTGTAAACGGGCGAATGCTCCAGAACCTGGTGCAGCCATAGGACTGTGGTGAGGCAGGGCTTCACCGAGTCCGTATCGTTGGTGTACATCACATTCAACTTGGTGCAGCCATAGGACTAAATGGCGAACTCAAAGGGGAACTCCTTGCTGAAGTCCATATCCAGCAGGCTCACCCCTCGGATCGCCATTGGAGTCTCTTCGAGTGAACGAGTGTGTAGGTGGCAGCAGCAGTTCGTTTTTTACCTCTTGGGGAACTGGATTCAACAGTAAGCTGAGTGTGTACAGGCGACAACACTTACTACCCCTCCCTCATCCGTTGCACGCCCGACAGAAGATGCACCCTCGGCACATTCAAACACCTCCATTAAGAAACCTACTCCAGCCACACATCGGTTCATGAGCGGGTCTGTATTGGTACGATAATATCAGGAGTTAGTGGTCACTTTACTTAAATTTAATTAGCTTTAATAGAAATTTTTACTTAAAATAAGAATTTCATTGGCTCGTTCTATCAGTGCCACAGGATCAACATGCACAACAATTAGAATTATTATTCTCAGGACGCACACGATCAGCACATTTGTCGCACTTTCACAAAGATAATACTACCAAGTTTGAACTATTTGTTATGGTTGTTGTCCTCTGCATCATCATGCAGTGTTTCCCAGCTTACAAGATTCAGAACCAACAAATAAGATCCAAATAATAAGTACAACAAAGATGCCTACAATCTCATTGATTCCTAGCTTGCAAGATTCAGAACCAACAAATAAGATCCAAATAATAAGTACAACAAAGATGCCTACACATCTCATTGATTCCCAGCTTGCAAGATTCAGAACCAACAAATAAGATTCAAATAATAAGTACAAGAAAGATGCCTACACATCTCGTTGATTCCCATCTTGAAAGATTCAGAACCAACCCATTAGAGCCTTTTTATAAAGTGAATATCGGGATTAAATCCATCTTGGCTAGCCATGTCATACAATCGAAGAACTTGGCGAATGCTGTTGACCGTCACAGCATCTGTAGTTGAGTATTCCTGTTTGCACAACACAAACAAGAAGACCATGATTTCACTTTAATATGGGCCTCCTTGAACTCAACCTGCAGCTCCACTAGGATGAGGTCAACCTCCAGCTCTATGATTCAATTCATGCGCCTTTTTCTGCAGTTCACCTGAAATGAAGCAAAGATTGCATCATTCAGCTAGCAAGAAGTACTTGCTCTCGTGAGCTGGCAGGTTCTTCTTTAGTAGTTGCACTAAAATTGAGGAACATTAAGGTTGGCTGTCCGGCTCATGTAAGGTGTAACTATAATTTTCTTATCCTTTTGTGCAGTTCCACTAATATAAAGTGCCATTGTGGTGACAGTGATGGCTCCATCTTGCAAAGGCTAATGAAATGTTGCACGAGATTACCAGCAGAACTTGACGAAGATTTTGGAAACTCCAATCACCATTTTGTGCAGTTCCACCAAAATTGAGAGATGTTGCCCACGTGACATTTTAGTTGAACTGCACAAGACACTCATTCCAAAAAAAGTGTTTTGTGCATTTCACCAAAAGGTCACAATAGCAACAAGGTGAAATGGATATCCCTATCTGCACAAAAAGATAGAAAGTAAACAGTTGCTGGTCAATAAGAATATACGCAACATATACAAAATGAAAAGAAGCATCTTAATTTTGTTCATGGCAATCGCGCAAGGACATTAGAAATTTTAAAACGTCAGCAATGCTTCATGTTACCAGAAGCATTACGATCAACAATGAGATTCCTCAAATATGGGATTACTTTAATGGTGGCATTGCTTGTTTACCAGACACAGTAAATCAACAATAGCTAAAGAGTTGGTTTAAGTGCATGGGACCGTGGGGACACCAGGACACTCAACAGCGTAAAGGAGCAACTTACTTATCATACTAGGGAAAACAGCAGGAGTGCCATTTGTAACACAATTTAATTGCATCTTATCATCGGAGGCATTAGATTAACAATAACAATGGTTAGACATGTCCCTAAGGTAATAGTGTGATCGCTTCATTTTACATGCACCCTTACATTAACAACAGCAAAAGGTTGGTATAAGGACATGCGACAGTGGACGCATCAGCACAATGTACCTACAAGGAGGCATAAAGTGGCGATGCCGAGTTTGGTCATGCTATGTGAGGGCAGCAAACCTAATCCTGGAGACCTTGTACTATGTGAGGGTAGCAAATCTAATCCTGGAGACCTTTTACAATGTGAGGGCAGCAAATCTAATCCTGGAGACCTTTTACTATGTGAGGGCAGCAAATCTAATCCTGAGACCTTTTACTATGTGAGGGATGCAAATCTAATCCTGAGACCTTTTAGTATGTGAGGGCAGCAAATCTAATCCTGAGACCTTTTACTATGTGAGGGCAGCAAATCTAATCCTGGAGACCTTTTACTATGTGATGACAGCAAATGTAATCCCGGACATACTCTGTTGACTTGTCCACCAGCCGCCACTTTCTATCCCTTTTTCAACCAATAATAGATCTGTTCCTTATCCAGTTTGTACTGCGTTTTCCCATTATTTCCCTTTTCAACCAAGAGACCGGTTGAGTATCCGGTCTCTACTACTTTCACCATATTATTTCCTCTTTGAATCAATTCCTAGATTCATGCTACAACTTTCCCCGCTTTCTTCGTTGTTTGAACAAGGCCCTAGATTCGAATGCATGAAGTAGCTTTACCTCTAATAATACTAAAAACTTAGGTGGCTTTGGAAGAGCTGATGGGAGTAGAAAAAGATGCACATGCAGACACATGGGGAGCTGGGGAAGTAGAGCAAGGCCCCTTTCGAAGAACTTATACCTGAGGGTCACTGGGATGTCGGTGGTGGCAGGTGGATCTGCGGACAATACGACAGGGAGGAAGAAGGGTCGGAGGACCTCCCGAGCCGGCGCTGTGTCGAAGAGAACGGCACGGGCAGAGTATCGGGCCCCTCCGATAGCTATTGGTTTCCTCCCTCGGCGGCGATGACCGCGTGAACGATGCACCTTTTAGTCCTCTACACAAACCGGCCGACGGGATCCGGCCGGATCTGTGACCAGCGGTGAGCAGAGAGAAAATGTTGCTATCGCTATCTTGTTTATATCTAGAGAGGATGAGAGAATGAAGAGAGAAACCCTAGTAAAGCAAGCACTCAGGCCCCTGCGTCCATATATAGTGGAGTGATTATCTTTTTTCTCTCCACAACAAGCGTTTCAATTTGTGTATGTGGCATTAAAGAAAAGAAACTCTCTAATTAAGGTGACTACTGTACGACTCCTACTTACTACTAGTAGTACTACAGTATTGTTCACTTGTGCTCCCCGCCCCTCCATTGATTGAACAACCCCATGGGTGAATAAACATACAGTAAGTGTTGTATTTGTATAGAACGAACAAGCTCGAACTATTTTTGCGTAGTTAAAAGTTGAGGGCGGGGCTTTTCCCGGGCAGTACGCGCGGCAGTTTTCGGGTAGGGGGTTTGACAGAGAGGCGAGGAGGGTGAGCGAGTGGCGGATTCTCAAACATACTGCTGGAAAGGTCGGTTTGTGCGATTTGATGGCGCGTTACTGCTGAAAAGACTTGTGATATGACCACTCACTATAGTCATGAATTACTGGCGCTCCGACTAGGGTGATGCCCCCCTTCCGTTCCGTGCTCTAATCTGGTGCATGACACGTCGACTCGAATGGTGGCTCTCCCACATGTCAGACTAGTAAGAAGGAGCAAAGAATGATGCAGTATATACTAGTACTACTACTACTCAGGTAAGAGGAGTGCGAACCACGGCAGCCCAGGGAACCAACAGTGGGAACCACGGCAGCCCAGTGAACCAGCAGTGCGAACCATGGTAGCCCAGTGAACCAGCAGTAGAAAACAATGTGGTGATATGGCCATAAAAAACAATGTGCTACGGTCCACACTGTAGCATGTACAATAACACTCCTCTTTGTTTGGATCCCTGAGTTAGAGCTAGCTTGGGTTGAAATAGCCTCAAATTATAGCAACAAGAGGGGTTAGTTTGAGCTAGTTTGCTCTAACCCAGCTAAAAAAAACTAGCCCGGTGGAGAGGTTCTAATTGGATTACTTATCCTCGGTCCCACTAAAAGATAACTAAAAAATCTCCCCTGCCCGCACCAGATCGCTCCCCTCTCGCACGACTCCTCTATGTTCCCCATAGAGCCGCCCGCCCAAGCGCTGCTCGCCCTCTCTCTCCTCCATCCGCCCTCTCCTTCCGGCCTCTGCCGCCCTACTCTGGCTGCCTTGTCCTTCCGGCCTTCGAAGGCCGCCCCGCTCCCCCTTCACCAGTCATTTTCTCCCTCTATCGTGCGCGGTGGCGACACATCTACTAGGGAGGTCGCGAGAGGGGTGAGTTCGTTCATTCCTTCTCTGTCTCACGGCCATATCATTGATCTTGCTTGCTCTAGCGCTAATTCTAATTTGGAAAAGTAGATCCTAATCAAACTTGGTATAGATTTGTGGTGCGCGCATGGAATTGTTTGATGCTGGTTGAGGAGGTAATAAATCTTCTAGAGGCCCAAAGATTCAGTTCACCTTTCTAGGTATTTCAAATTTAGGCTTGCATTATTTCTAGAGGCCCAAGGATTCAGTTCACCTTTCAAGGTATTTCAATTTCAGGCTTGCATTATTTCTAGAGGCCCAAAGATTCAGTTCACCTTTCTAGGTATTTCAATTTCAGGCTTGCATTATTTCTAGAGGCCCAAAGATTCAGTTCACCTTTCTAGGTATTTCAGTTTCAGGCTTGCATTATTTCTATAGGCCCAAAGATTCAGTTCACCTTTCTAGATATTTCAATTTCAGGCTAGCATTATTTCTAGAGGCCCAAAGATTCAGTTCACCTTTCTAGGTATTTCAGTTTCAGGCTTGCATTATTTCTAGAGGCCCAAAGATTCAGTTCACCTTTCTAGGTATTTCACTTTCAGGCTTGCATTATTTCTAGAGGCCCAAAGATTCAGTTCACCTTTCTAGGTATTTCAGCTTCAGGCTTGCATTATTTCTAGAGGTCCAAAGATTCAGTTCACCTTTATAGGTATTTTAGTTACAGGCTTGCATTATTTCTAGAGGCCCAAAGATTAAGTTCCCAGTCGGCAGCAAGCGGCCCTGCTACCCATGCCGGTGTCGACCTCAACTCGCAAGGGCCAGCGTCGGAGGGGTTCTCGGGGCTTGGGCTCTACAGAGCCTTCCTCCAGAGCGACGATGGCGAGCTCCTCCCTCGGTGCGTGAGGGCTCCGGGATCCCTCCCTATCGTGAATGACTTCCGTGATGAGTTAGCTCATGCTTTATTTCATGAAGTGATTTTTTATTTTGTGAAGCTTGATTGACGACTTGTATGTTTAAGTGGGATATCTCATTTGTATGGAGAAAGTAAAAATTATCATGTTTTGCATGCTTGATTTGTTTAGATGGTTCGTTTATGTCAATTGTAAGCGGGAGGAGGCCACAGAAGAGCCGGCCACACCAAATCCGGCAGGAAATGGGGTCCAAAGTAGTCAAGTGATTGAGAAAGAGCATTTATTGTCAATCTAACCCTGCCATCCATACACCTCTTTGGTTTAGAGTTAGTTCAGGGTTAGAATCTAACTCTAACCTCTAACTGAGTTAGAGTTCTCCTCGTCTCGGTTCATCGCCATCATACTTTCCCCATTCCTGTGTTTTCAGTATCCTGCGAATCAAAGAGGCCCTTTTTTGCGGGAAAAATAAAAGAGGCCCTTAGACTGGTGAAGGTCCGGTCATTTTTTATAAATGTGTTATGTACAAAATTTAATGAACGTGCTCCGGTTTCCACGAAAATAATCTGGTTTCATGTAATAATTCATTCATTTATTTATTCTTCTGCGGGGGGTTAGCATGTAATTCGTAAAGTACCCCGACATATGCTCCGAGTCGTGCATGCACTACGACCCAGATGCTCTATGTCCCACATGTCGGCGAATGGGAGCACGTGGAAATAGCCTAGGAGTACATATAGGAGAATAAATGCGTGAAAAAATATGTATTGTGAAGCGTAGCCGCGCTTCGAAAAGGAGATCTAAAGTGATGACAGCTATAGGTCGCACACACCCAACTAGTGGTAGTAGACATAGGACTAATCTTTCCCTCAAAAAAAGAGGCACGAGTGCTCAGTAATCCTATTCTACAAACACGAGTCCCATCAACAGCGTCCGTGCTACAGCTAGCTCTCCTCCCTCGTTTCTCTCTTCTAATTCTAAACTCGGACGACGCCCGGTGGGCGGGGTGAGTTTGCTCAAATGCGGCCCCACCTCACAGTGAAAACGTTACGACTGGAATAAAAATGCCATATACTCCCTCCATTCCTAAATATAAGCCTTTTTAGATACTATTTCAAATGGAATACATCATACAGATGTATGTAGACATAGTTTAGAGTGTAGATTCACTCATTTTGATCCGTATGTAGTAGTCACTTGTTGGAATCTTTAGAAAGACTTATATTTGGGAATGGAGGGAGTAATATACTAATAAAACATTAAGGCCATGAGGCGATGCAGTGCTGGTTACAGGAGGCAAGAAGAAGAGATGTATCCATCAACGATGTCCACCTCCTCGACTCAGGGTGCCGACCCACCGAACGGCGCCTAAGTAGCAGCGGCTTTCGTGGCCAGGTCGACGTGCTTCTGAACAATGGCGTCCAAAGATTCCAGCCGCTGGAAGAAGGCCAACTTCTTTCTGTCCTCGCTTGCCTTGTACTGGCCTATGTAGACGATTTCCTCGTAGACGTGGATGTGTAGGTCGACGGTTTCTTGCATGGCAAGGCGCTGTGCGGCTAGCACGGCCTCGAGGTGCACATTCTTCGTCGCGACCTCCGGCACCTGCAGGGCCACCAGTGCTTGAAAGAGTTCTTCACCATGGAGGCCGATGAGGGTGGCAGGCAATGAGGAGCCTGGGCACGGGGGCTACAGCAGTACGGCAAGGTCGTCCGTGCGCTTCTTGACGGCAGTGAACTTGCGGATGGAGTTGAACATCATGTCTTCCATGCGAGAGGTGAAGCTGGTGTCGGCGAGGGTTACGATGCCTGCAGTCGCTAGCACCGTCTGGAAATGCTGCGCGGTGCGGTGCCGCAGGCCGGCGCCTTGGATGATTTGGCACAGCCGACTGCCGCTCGTGTCCATCGCCTCCATAGGTGCTTGTGGCTTTTGGTCACTTGGTCTTGGATTGGAGTGAGAAGTGTTGCACAGAGACTTGTGAGTAGATGGATTGGAGTGGTGGGGTGCCTTTATTATATGAGAGTCCAAACTCTGTTGCATTCACATTGTGCTGGCTCTATTCTGCTTCTCCAATTAATTCCCTCTGCATGTAATTGAGGATGCATCATTGACCGTTCAATGTCTCGGGAACCGCTACCCTCTCCCTCCTTGGCATTGAAGCACCTATGGACCCGTCGACGACGAGGTGCCTATGGTGACTTCGTAAATTTCAAGATGATAGTGTCGTGCGTGTGTGCGTTCATAGGGGTGAGTGTATGCACGTGTATATGAGCGCTTGCGTCTGTACTGTGTCAAAAAAACGTAAATGCGTCTCAAAAAGAGACTAGTTAGTATACTCAATATTGTGCACCTCGGAGAGGAAAACGATACATAATTATTTACAGTGCAGATTCACTCATTTTGCTCCATATGTACTCCGTCTCAGTGTAGTCTAGTCACTTGTTGAAATATCTAGAAGGGCAAATACTCCTTTCTGGTTTACAGGGCTATACTAGCAAGTAGTTGTACGTACTAGTACAATAGTGGGCTCTCATAGCAATTTTGTCTCATGCAAGAGCCTGGCTATATATGCGTGCTCCAATGTTCGCAACTACAATGTTCGGTTTGCACTTGGCTCTTCGCCTCTTCGAGAAGACGAACAATGATGTTACTACTATTGCTTCTACAATGTCGAATCCACTGCTGCATGTCCGTCCACCGTGAGCGGGACGGATAGCTTGTTGTAGATGTACTACTAAGCAAAAGCCTGTCCTCGTTTGCGAGCAATCGCGCGCATGGGCGAGGGAGAAGGCGTGTAGTAAAATCAAGCTTCTCCTCGTTGTACGAGTTGACGCGACACATCATAGCACTGGCCCCACATGCTTGCCTCTAAACTTGGCTGAAAGACACGCAATGTACAATATATTTGCTGCAACCTCTAACATTTACCCACCACAAATTAAAATATATGTCGTCGTATGCATCGTTCTGATGCAGAGGCCGGGGAGTCCCCCCTTTTCAAAGAAAACAAAATAAAATATATATTCCTATCTTGACTAGATGAGCGTGCAAACTACAATCACCAGGGTGACAGGTAGGGCCAGAAGACTGTTTTAATTTTTTTTAAAAACTTCAAGACAGCCACATAGCATGGAGCCAACCCCAACAATTTTAAGCTTACAGGCACGGTACACGCTATCCTAGACTACTCTACACATGAAACTGCCACATGAGCGTCTGGGCTGCGCTTGGCTCTTCGCCTCTTCGGGAAGTCGGACAATGATGGAGTACTACTGCACTGGAGGAGTACTACAGTACGCTTCTAGCCATCTGACATCGATTGAACTGCTGCATGTCCACCGCGTGCAGGAGGGAGAGCATGTAGAGAAAGCTACTCCTAGTCTAGCCAGCCACCATGCTCATGGGCGAGGGAGGGACGCTCCTACCTTTGCGTGTATGACAGGTGGGCCTGACAGTGTGTGGCCAACCTTTCATACAACCAAAGGCAGGTGCAGTTAAGTCCCCGAGGGAAAGGATAATCAAACTTCTCGTTGATGTACGAGTTGACGCGACACATCAAAGCAATGCACTCGATATATTTCAATAATTTGTGTTTACCGATGCATAAATTACAATGCATGCATGGATGCCGTGACTCTCCTTTTGATACTTGCATGTGTTGATTTAATGCACCTTGAAGTAGTATAAAATATGTGACGGTAAAGCTTTGTAATGCCCCGGCCCAAGTCAAGAGATCGTTGTGCATGAGGAGGGCGAGATCATGCAGACCGAATAGGACCCGACGATGGAGCTCTCTAAGGTCTCGATGGACCTTACCGTGCTCCACTGCCCCTTGTGCCTCCGCCCCTTGACGACTGCAGTGTATGAGTTTCAAATACACCTCGTCCGTTCAGCTGATTGAGCAAGGTGCAGGTTTGTTGATTGATGTGCTGTTCGATTGATTTCTGCAGTTCAAGGGAGGGCACCTGGCCTGCGCGGATTGCCGCGTCGAGCACCCTAGGAACCAGCGGCAGTGCCAGAAGTGCGAGCACGGCGGTGGCTTCGACGTGCGGAACATGGCGGTGGACTCCGTCCTTTCATTGGTGAGAGTGGAGTGCCCGCACGAAGGCTGTGGGCTCTACGTCAATTAGCACAAGCTCGCCGATCACTAGAGCGTGTGTCCGCTCGCGCCGTGCAAATGCCCCATGCCCATCTGCGGCTACGATGGCCCGCCGCCGGCGCTCTACCACCACATCAGCACCGCGCATCGCATGCCCGTGCACATGATCCAGTACAGCAAGGTGCTCTAGCTGCAAGTGCCACTGTCGGACCCACGGCTCTTGCTGTTCATGGAGGAGGACGACCGCGTGTTTTTCTTGGTTGGCGGTGTGCTCTACATCAGCGTGCCTGTCGCCATGTCGGTCGTCTACATCAGAGCGGGGGCGTCTCCACTGCCGCACTATGTGGCCAAGCTGTGGGCGAACGGCCCGCCGGCGGAGCCCAAAGGCATGACCGACGCCGTCAAGGTGGAAATGGAAGTGACAAGCAGCAAGGATCCTGGCGACGTCGATGTGCAGGAGCTGACTTTCTTGACAGTTCCGCCCAAGCTGCTGGCCGGGGCTAAGCTGGTGTCCCTCCACATTTAGATTGACAAGCTCACGTCCTAAATGTTTCTAGAGTGCCTTCTGTTTATCTTAGTAATATGCTAATATAGGGATTACCTCAGTCTACTTTAGATTAAGAAATGGTGGGTTTTGGTGGTGATGCAGCAATTACTTCGACATCAGATCAGTAATTTCCAACAGTCAAACGGATATTTCGTGTCTGTTGGATATAAAGTTCCTTTGGGTAAGAAGTACTACTTGTCATCAAAATGGATAAAAGGAGATGTATGTATACGTATTTTAGTTCTAGATACGTTCCTTTTTATCCATTTTGATGACAAGCACTCCCTCTGTTCCACAATACATGCCTTCCATTTGTCAAAATATAGATGTATCTAGACATGTTTTAGTATATAGGTACATCCATGATAGAGCCAATCGGATGGTTGAGAACACTACAATTCATAGCTACAGATGCGTGTGTGA
Source organism: Triticum aestivum (assembly GCF_018294505.1). Classification (NCBI taxonomy): domain Eukaryota; kingdom Viridiplantae; phylum Streptophyta; class Magnoliopsida; order Poales; family Poaceae; genus Triticum; species Triticum aestivum. Next base: position 122,610,886 of record NC_057801.1, on the reverse strand, counting down.
CTCCCAGATGCGGAGGTCGGGGGTCATCATCCTCCTTTTCGAGAAAAAAACAGACGCATGTGTGAGAGGACGAGTGCGTGTGTGCACCTCTTCTCTTCCTGTATAGCATACTAAACTCAGAGTACAATTTTTTGTGGGTGGCACGATGGTGCGTGCGAGAAGTCCCGAGAGATAGGTTTAATGCGTCTGAAAAAAAGACTAGCCTAGAGCTCGCCACGTGGCTATTCCTGTGGAACGCCCCATTAACCGTAAGATATGTATACGACGGTGCCAGTTATTGCACGTACACAATAGTACTCCCTCCTTTCCGGTTTATAGGGGTTAATTCAAAAATCTCACCAACCATGATGGTGAGTGGTGGAATATTTTTTGTAGTTTGCAAAAGCACCTAATTAATGCTCTTGTTTTTCTCAAAAAATTATGTTTATCAATGCCTTAATTGCAATGCATGCGTGCATAAAGTATATGCATTGGTCAATTTTCTCTTAATACTTGCATGCAATGATTTAATGCACCTTGGAATCTGAACATGTGTTGGGGAACAACCAAATTGAGCCTTATAAAATGGAAAAACTAAAATTTTGAGATAAGCCCTATAAAATCGGAAAGGAGGGAGTAGAAAAAGAACTACTCCATCCGGGAATAGTGCCGCACTTCGAAATTAGAACCGTCAATAAATTTTGAGCTTGCGTCTTGTCACATTCCAAATTACTCCATGCTATATTGAATTGCAAACCTGTTCACACCGATCACAACCTAAACGGTTTCCCACTTAGGAGCATATTAGTACCACGCTATTTTGAATTGCAAACTTGTTCACACCAATCACAACCTAAACGGTTTCCCACTTAGGAGCGTATTAGTACTCGGTTATAAATACTAGTGGCAGAGATTGCCACCAGGGAGAGGCGAGTATGGAAGTGGAAGCACGAGAGATGTCCCGCCTTGCTGCGAGAGCAGCCGACATGTCCCACCGCGCGGAAGTAGCAGCATAGAGGTCCCTCCGCGCCGCTGAAGCAGCACGGAGGTCCCGCCGCGCCGTCGATGCAGCAGACTGGTCCGACCGCGCCGCGGAAGCAGCAGACTGGTCCGGCCGCGCCGCGGAAGCAGCAGAGATGTCCCGCCGCGCCGCGGCGGCATGGGAAAATTTCTCGTGGGCAGGCGACGACTGTTACAAGCGCATGCATGCGATCGTCCATAGCCAGATGGATCAGATTTCCAGGTGGGCGAGGTTGCAGGACGACATGAAAGCCTTGTTTGAACGGGCTACCGGCGTCATCCGACAACTAAGGGAGGGCAATGAGAGGCTCCGAGCCGAGCGTGACCTGCTGAGGGAGAAGACCGTCCGAAGTGCAGACCAGCAGGAGGAGACCAGTGCCTTGTTGAAGAGGACCGGCGTCATTGTCAAGAAACTTATGGACGAGAATGACATGCTCCGCAACAAGCGCCAAAGGCTGGTGGAGGAATCCGTGGATGTTCTCAAGCAGCGTCTTGAGGACACGAAAGAGATCATCGCCGCTCGCCGTGGAGACTAGTTCCCGCGGCCTGCAGCAACGCATCAAGAAAGTAGGGATCAGTGAGCCAGATCCTTGTCTTCCTTGTTCTTTTGCCCTTGTGTATTTCGGGCGTAGCCGCATGTGGCTTTTTAAATTATCTTTCTAATTATCTAAGACAATTAATCATCCTTTTATATTCATTAGTCTTGCTATAAGTCGCAGTAGATGCTACTCCCTCTCTCTCAGTTTACAAGGCGTGCGCATACCGCTAGGTCGTCAATTTGACCAACCTAATACAAGTAATATATTACAAAAAATATACCAATATAAACTTCAGATGTTCTATTTTCAAAAGATATATTTTTTGTGTTATGTAGTTTATATTAGCCTGATCAAATTGGCAACCTAGGTATACGCATAGGACTTGTAAACTGAGATGGAGGGAGTATATAGGTCCGTCGGATCTTACATCAAGATCCATGCTTTCAGATTTTCTTTTTTCTCTCTTAAATCTCAGTCGAGTGAGACATAGCCACGCCATTAAACAAAGGCTCGTGCACCATTAATGGAGACCTTGGGAGAGAGGTGGATGGCAGATGGAGGTCAAAGGGCTCTCCTCCCGATAAGTACACGCAGGGGTCTGATCGCACGCCTCTCGTACTCAAATAGCTACCCTGCACGGCGCCTCCTAGCTAATAAAAAATGGGGACGCGTGGCGGCACGTAAATGGTACTAGTAAGTAGAACTCCCACTGTTTCAATAATACTTGTGTTTCCGATTGTAACGTGACAACACTTGTTCCAAAATGACTTTGTTGATTGTTAATGTGTGCGCCTTCATAAATCGGACTTCAAAATTACCACAGCATGTTGGTGCCATGTCATGGCACCAAGCCAAGTTTCATTATTTTCATGCGTGTTTTGGATTTACACGAATTAAAAAACTAAGTTTCTCAACGTTTCCAACCCAACCACGACGCCCAGAATTTTGAATTTCATTCCCATTTCTTGCATGGAACCTAGAAATTTACCCGAGGACACACATGTGATTTTTCAACCAACTTTGGTGCACTGTAACATGTGCTTGTATTTCAAATTTGAATTATGCACACAAAGGTGACACGTTCCCTCCCAGAACCACGAGCCTTCTTGAGAGAAGCTCCGATTTGCAACAAGCTTATACCAAAATTTGTTCCTATTCGGCCAATTCTTTTTACCACGGCATGGTACTACCATGAAATGATACCATGAAATGATACCATGAAATGATACCATGAAATGATAACAAGTTTCATGATTTTAAAACCAAGTTTCTCAATGTTCTCGACCGAGCCACGATGCCCAGATGTTTGAATTTTATTCTCAGTTTTTGCATGGGACCTAGAAATTCACCCGAGGACACAAATGTGTTTTTTCAACCAACTTTGGTGCACGGGAGCATGTGCTTGTAGTTCAAATTTGAATTATGCACATTAGATGACCACAAACTCAATTAATGTGTAAATAAGGCCAAAAGAAGCCGGAATAATTCCAAAACTTAACAGGGCACTCATGTAGTTCTATGTTGCCTTTGTAAATAAACTCGAGGGGGACAGCGTATAACGTTTCCCACTCAAAGGTGGCACGTTCCCTCTCAGAACCATGAGCCTTCTTGAGAGAAGCTTCAGTTTGCAAGAAGCTTATACCAAAATTTGTTCCTATTCGGCCAATTCTTTTACCACAGCATGGTAGTACCATGACATGACACCCATGCCAAGTTTCATGATTTTCAGACGTGTTTTGGATTTACAAGAATTTTAAAACCAAGTTTCTCAATGTTCTCGGCCGAGCCACGATGCCCAGATGTTTTAATTTTATTCTCATTTCTTGCATGGGACCTAGAAATTCACCCGAGGACACAAATGTGATTTTTCAACCAAGTTTGGTGCACGAGAGCATGTGCTTGTAGTTCAAATTTGACTTATGCACATTAAATGACCAGAAACTCAATTAATGTATAAAAAACGACAAACGAACCCGGAATAATTCCAAAATATAAAAGGGAACTAATGTAGTTCTATGTTGCCTTTGTTAAGAAACTCAAGGGGGGGGGCAGCGTATATCGTTTCACACTCAAAGGTGGCACGTTCCCTCTGAGAACCACGAGCTTCCAAATCGGCCCGATTTTTAACCACAACATGTTAGTGCCATGACATGACACCATGCCAAGTTTCATGATTTCCAGGCGAGTTTTGGATTTACATGAATATAAAATCTAATTTTCTCGATGTTCTCGGCCGAGTCATGACGCCCAGATGTTTGAATTTCATTCTCATTTCTTCCATGGGACCTAGAAATTCAACCAAGGACACACATGTGATTTTTCAACCCACTTTGGTGCACCAGAGCATGTGCATGCAATTCATTTTTATATTATGCACATTAAAAGTCCAGAAACTCAATTAATGTATGAAAAGGCCAAATGAACCCGAAATAATTCCAAAATTTAACAGGGCACTCATATAGTTCTATGTTGCCTCTGTAAATAAAATCAGGGGGGAGGCAGCATATATCGTTTCGCACACAAAGGTGATACGTTCCCTCTCGGAACCACAAGGCTTGTTGAGAGAATTTCCAGTTTTGCAAGAACCTTATACCAAAACTTGTCCCAATTCAGCAAAAATTATACATATGAAAACAGGGTTTAGGTTATCCCAAACATCTCGCTACCTAGACCAATAATGTACTATGATTTGAATTAAACATAAAATGGATACAAATATTTGAATTGGAGAGCGTATGGTACATGTAGTTCATAGTGAAATATGATTATTGCTATATGCATGTTTTTTGTTATCAAGATAATATTTAAATTATTGTATGACTTGACAACAATCGTATTCAAATCAGGAAAATTGATTCAAATTTAGTCCATATGGTAGACGACAATATATATGTTCACATGGTGGAGTAAAATGTTCATATGTGATGGAAGATCAAAATGTACGACTGCATCAATTATAAACCGTAAGGTCACCTAACGATGTACTCGAATTCAACATAACGTGGATTCAAAAATTGAAATTCGAGATCATGGCATATGTAATCATCTAAAAAGGGAAATTACTCTTGGTCAGAATTGATTTGTTTTTTGTTGTTGTTGAGGGAAGTGTGAATCGATTTGGTACTGTGCAGGGTAATCTTGTTCTCCTGATTTTTTTTACATTCTTCTTGTAGTTTTTTCAAGGGCGTCTATAGCAATATAGTAAAAGGGGACATGACTCTCTTTTGTCTTGTATCAATTGATTTTTTACACATTAAGTTTGTTCTACCAAACAAGGAATCTGCACCTTATTATCTCGAAATTTTCAAGCTCGAGTATCTTTTGTCTCACCTGCTTTGAAACTCCTGCATCTTCAACCCGCGTCGCGCCTTGTTATCCAGAAATTTGGACGCGCGCGAGAACTCCCTCCTCATCCGAAATCGCTCCCGCAGCCCAGACAAGCGAAATCCCCCTTCTACCCCTCAGCCGGAAATGAAGCTCCATGTCGCGGTGTCAAAATTGGTGGGGGTATGGTGGTAACTTACCCTACATTTCAGACATGCGCGTCCCTAAGCTTGGCTCCCCCCTCC
>NC_057801.1:122428058-122605521 GCF_018294505.1 Triticum aestivum | reverse complement strand
AAACCCATGAAACCCCATGCTCCTCCGTCGGCCTCCTGACCGCCGCCCAGCCGGAGACTCTTCCCCGACTATGTGGTCCACCGCAACAGCTCGCCGTCCCTCATCCACCGCACCAGATGAGGATTCGTTGTCGATCTCATCGTCCCGCCGGATCAGCCGCCCCGTCCTCCACCTCCAAGGAGTTGCCCCGACGTTCACCTCGTCTATCGCGCCACCTCAATCCCCACAACACCGTGTTGACCTGCCCCACCGGAACCGCAGTGTCACAGCCCTAGCTTAGCCCTTGCCTAACTCTGCATAAGTAGCCATGCATCATGTTTAAATTTCTGAAACTTGAATTCAGGTTAGTTGAAACCCTCAAAAATCAGTTCAAAAATTAATCAACATTTAAATCTCATCAAATGAGTCCAAGAAAATGTTCCTCTTGTTCTCTGAAAATATTGGCAAGAGATAAAATTCCAACCAATATTTTTGGAGTCTCAGAAATATTTATTTTGGGCATTTGAGTTAATCCAATAATTATTTGCATTGGATTTATATTTGATATATGTTAAATATAACTCCAATAATTCTTAAAATTGTGAGTGGCCTTGAATATATTTTACCAGGCCACATTATAATTTTTAGAATTTATAAAAATGATTTGGTATAAAATCAAATCAAAACAAATTGCAAAAATAGAAAACAAAACAAAAAAAGAGAGCAGAAACTCACCTCGCCTACCTGTAGCCCAACACTGTTCTGGCCCAGCTGCAGTCCAGCCCACCAGGGGCAAGGTTGTCCTCAACCTTGCACCTACTGGCAAGCCAGCGCTCGCGTGGCCGAGCGCCACCTCCTGCTTCGCGGTGGCAAGGCCTCGGGCTTTCTCTCCACACCAGCGCGACGCCCTGGTCCTCATCCTCTCTCTCCCTCGAGCGCTCTCCCCTCCTCTGTTCTTTCACGCGCAACCACCGAGCACGGCCTTTGCTGCCATCCACTACCACCACAGCCACCGCCGTCGTTTCGCCCTGCTAGAGAGTCCAACGGCTCCACCTCCTCATGCTAGTCACCTCCACCAATGGTCTCGAGCAGACAAGCCTCAAGACAACACCATCGATCCCTTCTGCGACCTCCACCCGCCGAGATCGCCAGTGACTCCACCCTCGCCTCGTTGCCTCCCCGAGGCTCCTGAGCTGCTCTTTTGGACCGCTGTGAGCTCCGGCTCCTTCCCCCTTGCTCTCCCCCTCTGTTCCCGTCCTCCAGCTTGCCTCCCCACCGCAAGCGAAGCGCGTCGCCGCCGTGGCTCCTCGCCGTGGTGACCAGGACACCCAAAGCTTGCGTCTGAGCACATGCTTGTGCTCCTTCTGGTCCGTACCTACCGCCCTGCTGCTTAACTTGCTCCAACACATGCTCTAGCCGCAGCTGCCGCACACACCGAACTCCGGCGGCCGCCCCAGTGCTCGCCATTGGTGAACCAAGCCACCCCGCAACCTTCTGACACCTCCCCTGGATGCGGGAGAGCACGAGCTTGCCTCCCGTGCCCTCGGCGCGTCTAGCCGTGGCTGGAAACGGCCAGCTGGCGATCGCCAACGTGCCGGATTAGCGTCGCCGGTTAGCTGCTAGTTAACCCCAGCGTTAGCACTAACTAACGCCCTAGCAGACGCTGATGTGTGGGCCCCACGGTGGGTCAAATCCCAGTCAACACGGCGGTAATCCCCAGTTAAAAGTGAGCCAATGACATGTGGGTCCCAACCGTAAGGTTTGACCCTGTTGACGTCACCCTGACGTATTGCTGACGCAGTAATACATTTTCTGGATTAAGTTCATTTTAGAATAACCAGGAAATTCCAGAAAATAGTATAAACTTCTAAAAATCATAGAAATTCAACCGTAGCTCAGAATGAAATAAGTTATATATGAAAAATGATCAGAAAAATCCAATCTATCCATCTGTACCGTTTTCATGCATGTTAGAACAACTTATAGCTACTGTTTAGGACAAATCATATATATGGCATTTGAATATCCACATATGTGGTTTGAATTTGAATCCTGGATTCAAACCAACTCTATTTAACTTGCTGCTAGTTGCATTAGCTCAGACCACAACATATTGCCATATCACATTCATGCATCATATTGTGCATTGCATTGATTGTGTTCTTCCATGTTTGCCGGTATTTGTCCCCTCTCAGTAGACGACGTTCCGACGATGAGTTTGATGACACCGATGAAGAGTTATACTATCTTCAGAAGTGCCAGGCAAGCAAAACCCCCTTGTTCATTCTGATACAATCCCACTCTCTCGCTCCTGCTCTCTTCTACTGCATTAGAACAACAACGATACATCTGTTACTTGCTGCGGTAGCTGAACCCCTTATCCTCTGCATGACCTGTGATTGCCACAGTAATTAAATGAAACCCACTAGCATGAGTACGAGTTGTTTGAGCCCTGATGTGCCTACTAATTCTTGCTTGTTTGTCGTTCCTGCTACTGCTTAGAGTTGAATCAATGCTGATTCATCGGGGATGAATCAGAACGTGGTGAACATGTCCTACTGTGTGTGATCTAAGTGTGTGAATACGATTTGGTAAAGGTAGCGGTGAGAGGCCATGTAGGAGTACATGGTGGGTTGTCTCATTGAAGTCGTCCTCAGGAACTGAGTTCTGTGTTTGTGATCCATGAACAGCTACTACCACACATTGGAATGCTTAAGTGCCCCTCTCGACTTATTAATCAACTCGATCTCTGTCTAGGAGTCGCAACTAGTTTCTGGTGTTTGTAGGTAGTGCTAGTAGTCTACCAAGTGGCACCCGGTACAGGTGGGCTTGGGACAGACTAGGCACAGTGGCACGGTGTACCAAGTGGCACCCGGATGGTGGGCTTGGAAACCCTGCTCACATTGTTTGGGGCCATGAGCGACACCCCGGCCGGATCTCCTTGCGGATGGAACCCGAATAGGTGATAAACCTGGACGAGAGACTTGTGTGGTTAGTCAGGTCGTGGCCGACACCCTCGCTAGGCTTCCGCTTGAAGGTTGTCGAGTACATGTTGTGTAAACGGCGATAAGTGGTTAGAGCGTGTGTGAAGAAGTACACCCCTGCAGGGTTAACATCATCTATTCGAATAGCCGTGTCCGCGGTAAAGGACTTCTGGGTTGCCTGTACAGTTCATAGATAACTTGAAGTGGATACTCTAAAATACGCAAGATAAGCGTGAGTGCTATGGATGGCGTTCTCGTAGGGAGACGGGAGCGGATCCATAGTGGTGTACTGATCTGGTGAATATGTGGACTCGTGTGCGCCACCTCAAAAGAGTTACTTGAAGTCGTAGTACAGGATAGCCACTGAGTCATAGCTGGCTTGCTGCAGTTAAACCCCACCACCCCCTTTGTTGATAATGATGCATATGTAGATAGTTCTGATGTAAGCCTTGCTGGGTACATTTGTACTCACGTTTGCCTATTTTATCTTTTGCAGAGAGATTTTAGTCTCGCTAGTAGTTCCGCATGGACTTTGACATTTAGCTTGTTACCTCAGCTACGATCTTGTGCCCTCGGCAGGATCTGGTAGCTAGACAGGCTTCTCAGCCCTTTTTCATTTGTAGATGTCTGTACTCAGACATGTTAGGCTTCGGCTTGTGCTTTGACTTCTATGCTCTGAATGTTGGGTCATGAGACCCATGTTTGTAATATCTCGCTCCTCGGAGCCTATTGAATAAAATACTTGAGTTGTAGAGTCATGTTGTGATGCCATGTTGTATTTGCACATATCGAGCATATTGTGTGTATGTTATTGAAATGCTTGGTATGTGTGGGATCTGACTATCTAGTTGTTTATCCTTGGTAGTCTTTCTTATCGGGAAATGTCTCCTAGTGCTTCCACTGAGCCTTGGTAGCTTGCTACTGCTCCGGAACACTTAGGCTGGTCGGCATGTGTCCTTCCTCGTTCCTGTGTCTGTCCCTTCGGGGAAATGTCACGCGGTGTCTACCAGAGTCCTGTTAGCCTGCTACAGCCCGGTTTACCGGAGTCCTGCTAGCCCAGTTGGTACAGCCCGTATTCACTCGCTGATGACTGACATGTTCGTTGCTGGGTCATGTATGCCTATCCCTGTAAGTTAGTGCCACTTTGGGTTCACGACTAGTCATGTCATCCCGGGCTCCTTGTCATATGGATGCTAGTGACACTATCATATACGTGTGCCAAAAGGCGCAAACGGTCCTGGGCTTCGTAAGGCGACACCCGTTGGAATACCGTGCGTGAGGCCGCAAAGTGATACGAGGTGTTCCATGCTAGATCAGTGTGCCATTGAGTCGGGGTCCTGACAGCTTTGGTATCAGAGCTTGACTGCCTGTAGGATTACCAAGCCAAACTGGTCGAAGTTGAGTCTAGAAATGCTTTAGTTATATGTAGGGGAATTGTTTGTGGGATGGAACATAAGGCTCTTTTTACTCCTTTACCTTATGCCCTTATGATCCGTGTCATCATATCTTTCCTATGGGGTTAAGGAACTAGGCTTTCTCTTCTTTCTATCAGGATCACGTGTTACTAATCCATAGACTTATAAGATTGGTAAATTCAAGACTAAGTTCAGTTCCTACTATCTCCATGTATTCATAGTCGATCTCAAAACCTTGATATTATGTTGATCGAGTGGTTATGCCACCATTTTTGTAGCTTGTGTCAAATATTTTTGAGCCTTTACAGCCGTTATGCTGTCCGAGTCACCCCGGGTTTCTAAATAGTCTGATGCATTTGCAAATCCCATCCTCCTGTTCCTGATGTCCCTTTGGGCCAGATTAACCATACTAATCAATGAGTTGAGGTACTCTATTGCCTCGAAGTATATGTTGGAGCTATTATTATGACCCTAGGTGTCTAGAGTATCACCTAGTAATCTAGCCATGTTTTTTGTTTCCAGTGTGATGATTCTGGCCTTTATTCTCAAAATCATCCCGTGATGTCGCTTAGTAGTTGGTATTCTACTCGTGGGTTTTTGACCCCGAGATTCACTCCACTTACCTCATGTTGATAGTGTTTGCTTGTTCCTTTAGGATATTACTAACCTTTGCATTAGTCCTCGAGGTTCGTGGTATTTCCTTCTTCCAAGTACCATCAACTATTTATGGCAGAAGTTCCTCGCTGATCGAAGGATCACAACCGGAGTGCTCTTGACGAGTTCTGGATTCTATGTTGTGACCCTGCTAGTTCTACCTTTCCGCATGGGTTATCCGGAAGAAATATGTCGAGCTTTGTTCGACATACTAATCTATGCATCCACAACTCAGAAAATGATACACTCCTCCTTAGTTCCTCCTTAGTTGTATTCTGATCTCTGTCTATCAGTTGATAGTTAGGAGTAGTCGTGAATTCATGATCATCAATGTCTATTATTCCTATGGTCCGTCAAGCCATTCTATTCCGGAATGACTAGGAGAAACAAACTCTAGTACCTCATCCATATCCAGGATTGGGTCAAAGCAGTTGTATTCCGCAGATCAAAAAGCAACCAAGCTTTTGGTCTATTCTACCCTGAAGTATTACCCACTTTATGTCAGGAATGTCATCAAAACTGCACCCTCTCTTATGAATTCTTGATTTATTCATTTCTCGGCTACCGTGTTGTTGCAACCGGAATGCCGACAGGTGAACTATGATGTATGAAATCAATACTCCCAGCAACCTTGTTGCTTGGTAGTTAAAGGACAATAATTTCATTCTTAGCGTGTTGATTATTGAATTATCATTCAAAGATTGATCGTGCTACCTAGTCCTTATTTCCGGTGCACTTTTCGGTCAATGGGTTAGGATAGTGCCGATCCCTCGCTCCTTTGATCATGTCGCCTTGCCTCGAAAGCAAGATTGTTCTCGAGCTTACTAACATACCGGTGGTTCGTGATATTCCGAATATCTACTCGGAGGTATTACCAAGATGTTCTCTGACTGTTATGTTGGGCTCGTGAGCATGTTGGTTTTCCTCTAAACCACCCATTTTCCAAGATTTTGTGTTGGATTCCCTGAGCTGGTTGGTTAAGCTGAACAACAACTTGGAGAGTTGGAAGATGAAAGCTTGTCTGACTTACTTTATCACTAAGGGATATCCTTGTGTGTGTGTGTGCGCGTTGAAGAAAGATGATATCCTCATCACTTGATCTTCGTGATCAATTGTCGGAGCTATTGTCTTATCCAATCCTTGATTTGAGTATGGGCTATTGTCAAATCAAATCAGGACCAACGATATTCCTAATGTTGTCTTACTCGCGGTTGTTCCTCGAGCATACACCATTATATCTTTTGGTCTGACCAATGTTATCACCTTGTTCACATAGTTGTGGAACTCCATCTATATGGAAATCCCGATGACTTGTTGTTGAGCCCATTAGCAGCATCTTATCCCCTCCATGATTCATGTTGAACATTAAGCTAGTGTTGGAAACGTTTATAGCATTATCTTCGTGTCCCGCTCATGAAGCATATGTTCGGATGAAAGAAGTGACTTTCCCTAATTCACGTGCATTTGATGTAAGTTGCCGCCGTGAATTCAGGAAAGCTTGTTTTTGGCTCCTCCGGAATCATCCCAAGTTAGTCATCCACGTGCTAAGTGATCTATGGTTTGATAGGTTGGCCGCCTCCATTCCTTATGTGCCCAGCTCACCAAGCCACTGATTGACTTGTTCTAGGTAAAGAAGTCTAATTTAAGTGCACAAGACTTCGATATCCTCGATGATGGTTCCCTACTAGGACTTGGTATTGTTTTGTTGTAAGACTACCATGTGGTCATGTTTGTCTGGGACAACATGTTCACATGTCTGTAGCAGAACCAGCTCATGTTTTGGATCTTGCTATCGCAGTTCATTTCCCGAGAATCTTGCAACGTCATCTCGTCGATTTGTGTTGCAAACTTTAATTTTTCTTTCTAGACTTGATGAGTCTGGAATATTCTGACACCAACCAGATCTGAATCTCAGGCAGATATGATGGTTGGAACATCTCCCAAGAACTATAATATTGGTCTCTCGATAACCGGTAAAGTGGATGTCGTGGCCAACACACCCAGCCAGAAGATCTATTATTGTAGTATTTTGATTGAGGAAGTTGGCCACCTCCCCATAAGGATTTCATAGGATTTACTCCCTAGTTGCCCCTTATGGATTTTCGTGTCCCCGAAGTCCGATCTTTTACTTGATGTTCTAGATATTGAACCATTTCTATGAATGGGTTACGCTAGCACATCAAGGAGAACATTAGAAGCGGAGTGCTAAATGTCTCTCGGTCGATCATCCAGATTTTGTTTCCTTGGCCCCACCAAGGTGAAATCTGAGAAGGTGTTATCTTCCTTTGCATCTGCATCTTCCACCGGTATTCATCATGGTAGTATGTTGTGTTGCCAGGATCCTTGGCACGGATATTGGTAAAACCTTGATGAATATGGAAATGCCCAAGTTCTTGAGAGCACGCACAAGCGCTAGGTGTTAGCATCGGCACTAACTGGGATTGCTCCTAGTTTTCTTCGGTTAGGCTATAACTTTTCAACAGTGGGCTCACTCTCTACTGTTAAGCTTCTTCCCAGTTACCAGAATCATACCCAGCATTTGCATTTTGTTCCCAGCTTGCACCGCCAATGTGCCATTCTACCATGGGTCCGATCCATTTCTGGTGATAAGAAAAATCATCCATTGCGTTGTATTCAACAAGTTAATCCACATCATCCATACTAGTCCGAGTATGTCATTCTACTGAACTCCTCCAAATGATCGATTGTGATTTGCCTTAAGCTGGTATAAAGAGTTTTGATGATCTTTGAATCAAAGGTAATTCTTTTTGCCACTTAAGGGATGATTCCACGAGTCACCTCCTCTAAGATGTCTCGTTATGGTATCATGGCAATTATTTTCCTCGCTACTTTGAAACCCTCATCAAATCGTTTCTTCCGTCCTTTCCAAGGTGTGTTTTTCCTCCCAGCTCAAGAGATGTTTCTATGTCTCATTATGTGAGATGATCTTGTGATCATTAAGATGATCCATCATTGTAGAGTTGTCTCTGAACTCGTGTTTGATGAAGATCTCGAAAGCAGAGTTGTCAAGACCAAGATGATGCAAGGAATCGACGTTCCTATGATGTGCAAGTTGGATCATGAAGATCATGCTAGTTTCAAGTCACTTGTGTCTTCTTACCTCATGTTTTGAATCTCAGGATGAGATTCTTGTTTAGTGGGGGTGAGTTGTCACAGCCCTAGCTTAGCCCTTGCCTGACTCTGCATAAGTAGCCATGCATCATGTTTAAATTTCTGAAACTTGAATTGAGGTTAGTTGAAACCCTCAAAAATCAGTTCAAAAATTAATCAACATTTAAATCTCATCAAATGAGTCCAAGAAAATGTTCCTCTTGTTCTCTGAAAATATTGGCCAGAGATAAAATTCTATATGTTAAATATAACTCCAATACTGTTCTGGCCCAGCTGCAGTCCATCCCACCAGTCTCAGAAATATTTATTTTGGGCATTGAGTTAATCCAATAATTATTTGCATTGGATTCTATATGTTAAATATAACTCCAATAATTCTAAAAATTGTGAGTGGCCTTGAATATATTTTACCAGGCCACATTATAATTTTTAGAATTTATAAAAATGATTTGGTGTAAAACCGAATCAAAACAAATTGCAAAAATAGAAAACAGAACAAAAAAAAGAGAGCAGAAACTCACCTAGCCTACGTGTAGCCCAACACTGTTCTGGCCCAGCTGCAGTCCATCCCACCAGGGGTAAGGTTGTCCTCAACCTTGCGCCTACTGGCAAGCCAGTGCTCGCGCGGCCGAGCGCCACCTCCTGCTTCATGGTGGCAAGGCCTCGGGCTTTCTCTCCACGCCAGTGCGACGCCCTGGTCCTCATCCTCTCTCTCCTCCTCATCCTCTCTTTCCCTCGAGCGGTCTCCCCTCCTATGTTCTTACACGCGCAGACACCGAGCACGGCCGTCGCCACCGTCCACTACCACCGCAACCACCACCGTCGTTTCGCCCTGCTAGAGAGTCCAACGGCTCCGCCTCCTGATGATGGTCACCTCCACCAACGGACTCGAGCGGACTAGCGTCAAGACAACGCCATCGATCCCTTATTCGACCTCCACCTGCCGAGATCGCCGGCGACCCCACGCTCACCTCATTGCCTCCCCGAGGCTCCTGAGCTGCTCTTTTGGACCGCTGTGAGCTCCTGCTCCTTCCCTCTTGCTCTCCCTATCCGTTCCCGTCCTCCAGCTTGACTCCCCACCGCAACCGAAGATTGTCGCTGCCGTGGCTCCTAGCCGTCGTGGCCAGGGCACCCAAAGCTTGCGTTCGAGCACATGGTTGTGCTCCTTCTGGTCCGCACCTGCCGCCCCGCTGCTTAACTTGCTCCGCCACATGCTCTAGCTGCAGCTGCCGCACACAGCGAACTCCGGCAGCCGCACGCTCGCTGCCGGTGAACCAGGCCACCCCGCGACCTTCTGACACCTCCCTTGGATACGGAAGAGCACGAGCTTGCCTCCCGTGCCCTCAGTGCGTCCAGCCGTGGCCGGAAACGGCCGGCCAGTGATCACCGCCACGCCGGATTAGTGTCGCCGGTTAGCCGCTGGTTAACCCCGCGTTAGCACTAACTAACGCCCTAGCAGACGCTGACGTGCGGGCCCCACGGTGGGTCAAATCCCAGTCAACACGGGGGTAAACCCCAGTTAACAGTGAGCCAATGACATGTGGGTCCCAACCGTCAGGTGTGACCTTGTTGACCCTGCTGACGTCACCCTGACGTATTGCTGACATAGTAATACATTTTCTGGATTAAGTTCATTTTAGAATAACCAGGAAATTCCAGAAAATAGTATAAACTTCTAAAAATCATAAAAATTCAACCGTAGCTCAGAATGAAATAAGTTATATATGTAAAATGATCAGAAAAATCCAATCTATCCATCTGTACCGTTCTCATGCATGTTAGAACAACTTATAGCTACTGTTTAGGAAAAATCATATAAATGGCATTTGAATATCCACATATGTGGTTTGAATTTGAATCATGGATTCAAACCAACGCCATTTAACTTGCAGCTAGTTGCATTAGCTCAGACCACAGCATATTGCCATATCACATTCATGCATCATATTGTACATTGCATTGATTGTGTTCTTCCTCGTTTGCCGGTATTTGTCTCCTCTCAGTACATGACGTTCTGACGATGAGTTTGATGACACCGATGAAGAGTTATACTATCGTCAGAAGTGCTAGGCAAGCAAAACCCCCTTGTTCATTCTGATACAATCCCACTCTCTCGCTCGTGCTCTCTTCTACTGCATTAGCACAACAACGATACATCTGTTACTTGTTGCGGTAGCTGAACCCCTTATCCTCTGCATGACCTGTCATTGCCACAGTAATTAAATGAAACCCACTAGCATGAGTAGGAGTTGTTTGAGCCCTGATGTGCCTACTCATTCTTGCTTGTTTGTCGTGCCTGCTACTACTTAGAGTTGAATCAATGCTGATTCATCAGGGATGAATCAGAACGTGGTGAACATGTCCTACTGTGTGTGAGCTAAGTGTGTGAATACGATTTGGTAAAGGTAGCGGTGAGAGGCCATGTAGGAGTACATGGTGGGTTGTCTCATTGAAGCCGTCCTCAGGAACTGAGTTCTGTGTTTGTGATCCATGAACAGCTACTACCACACATTGGAATGCTTAAGTGCCCCTCTCGACTTATTAATCAACTCGATCTCTATCCAGGAGTTGCAACTAGTTTCTGGTGTTTGTAGGTAGTGCTAGTAGTCTACCAAGTGGCACCCGGTACAGGTGGGCTTGGGACAGACTAGGCACAGTGGCACGGTATACCAAGTGGCACCCGGATGGTGGGCTTGGGAACCCTGCTCACATTGTTTGGGGTCGTGAGCGACACCCCGGCCGGATCTCCTTGCGGTTGGAACCCGAATAGGCGATAAACCTGGACGAGAGACTTGTGTGGTTATTCAGGTCGTGGCTGACACCCTTGCTGGGCTTACGCTTGAAGGTTGTCGAGTACATGTCATGTAAATGGCGGTAAGTGGTGAGAGCGTGTGTGAAGAAGTACACCCCTACAGGGTTAACATCATCTATTGGAATAGCCGTGTCCGTGGTAAAGGCTTCTGGGTTGCCTGTACAGTTCATAGATAACTTGAAGTGGATACTCTAAAATACGCAAGATAAGCGTGAGTGCTATGGATGGCCTTCTCGTAGGGAGACGGGAGCAGATCCATAGTGGTGTATTGATCTGGTGAATATGTGGACTCATGTGCGCCACCTCAAAAGAGTTACTTGCAGTCGTAGTACAGGATAGCCACTGAGTCAAAGCTGGCTTGCTGCAGTTAAACCCCACCATCCCCTTTGTTGATAATGATGCATATGTAGATAGTTCTGATGTAAGCCTTGGTGGGTACATTTGTACTGATGTTTGCCTATTTTATGTTTTGTAGAGAGATTTTAGTCTCGCTAGTAGTTCTGCATGGACTTCGACGTTTAGCTTATTACCTCAGCTACAATCTTGTGCCCTCAGCAGGATCTGGTAGATAGACAGACTTCTCAGCCCTTTTTCATTTGTAGATGTCTGTACTCAGACATGTTAAGCTTCCGCTTGTGCTTTGACTTGTATGCTCTGAATGTTGGGTCATGAGACCCATGTTTGTAATATCTCGCTCCTCGGAGCCTATTGAATAAAATACTTGAGTTGTAGAGTCATGTTGTGATGCCATGTTGTATTTGCACATATCGAGCATATTGTGTGTATGTTATTGAAATGCTTGGTATGTGTGGGATCTGACTATCTAGTTGTTTATCCTTGGTAGCCTTTCTTACCGGGAAATGTCTCCTAGTGCTTCCACTGAGCCTTGGTAGCTTTCTACTGCTCCGGAACACTTAGGCTGGCCAGCATGTGTCCTTCCTCTTTCCTGTGTGTGTCCCTTCGGGGAAATGTCACGCGGTGTCTACTGGAGTCCTGTTAGCCTGCTACAGCCCGGTTTACCGGAGTCCTACTAGCCTAGTTGCTACAGCCCGGATTCACTCGCTGATGACCGACACGTTCGTTGCTGGGTCATGTATGCCTGTCCCTGTAAGTTAGTTCCACTTTGGGTTCACGACTAGTCATGTCAGCCCGGGCTCCTTGTCATATGGATGCTAGAGACACTATCATATACGTGTGCCAAAAGGCGCAAACGGTCCCGGGCCTGGTAAGGCGACACTCGTGGGAATACCGTGCGTGAGGCCACAAAGTGATATGAGGTGTTACATGCTAGATTGGTGTAGCATTGAGTCGGGGTCCTGACACGCAACACCCTCACCAATTCCTCCGATGAAGCCAAGGCCAACTCGACTCCACCAAGGAGGTTCTGCATTCACCGCTGCATTTTATCTTTTATCCGATCTCACGGGGCTGCCAGTGCTCGATACCGAGCAGACATGGCGGGTCTCCATCAACGGCGGCGTCGCCGGCCACATCATCCACGGTGTCTCTCCCCCATGTCGTTGCTTCCTCGGCGGCAACTTCCACAGTGGCACTAGCTGTAGCTGCTCCGGCTCTCGCTCGCGCTATGGCTCTGTTCTTGCTGTCGGTCGCGCTGCTGCATTGCTCCTGCTTCCGTTCATGCTACTGCTCTGCTCTTGCTGTCGCTTGCGCTGCTGCTGCTACTGCATGACCTCCGGCAGCTACAGGAGTTGCTGCTTTAGCACTAGCTCGTGGTGCTACTACACGACTTGCTCTCTGCTAGTGCATTCCCTGGTCGAGCGTCTGCTGATTTAGATCACTGCTTCTCTGCTACTAGTGCTCGAACGCCCTAAAAATCTATTACAATACTCTGTTACTAGTTCAATCAGTTTCGACAGTAAAATTCAGTTTTGACTGTAAAGTTCATTTTCTTAAGTTAAGTTCAGAGTGAACAGTACTTACAGCATCTGTCGGAGCAGCCGTGGCGCGGCTGATGCGTTTTACATCTAGCACTTTTTTGTGATGTATTTTACATCATCTATTGTAGATGATATTAGGGTCCCACTTAAGATTAACGTTGTTTGTCTTGTCCTACTTCAGCCTCGTCGCCGTACACCTTAGCGGAGCTACTCCAACGATGGAACCGTCCATCACAGCGGAGCAGTACCCTTGGCGCCGTTTCCAGAGGCCTCGAATCTTCTTCCGCGGCTCTGACAGTCACACCAGCATCATCACCATCCTCCACGTCCAACCCAATGATGCTGAGGTCCACAAGGCTATGCCAAAGAGGTTGTACACTCGTCGCATCACTTTTTTTCTCCATTCCTGTGTTCTTCCAATTCATGTGAGCCAAACATCCAGGTTGAATGAAATCCTATGTTTCCAAATGCTCTGTTTTGCACGTGCATTCCTATCCGATTCATGTGTTTTTCTTGTCCCTGCATTTATAGAATCCTCCAATTCTAAGGAGCCCTTACATATTTACTTCATTTTCAGATAGGCGTCAAAGAAAACTCTGTGTGTTATGTCCTGCTCCTGCCGTGCCGTCATCCACCCCACCTGAGGTGCACCATCAACAGAAGTGTTCACTGTAGCAGAGATCCCCCTACAGACTTTCTTTCGCCGCCTCAGATCATCTTCCCCGTTGCCGACAGCCACGCCAACTGCATTACCATCATTGACTGAGCAGATGAACCTAAGGACTACACAGTTCCACAAGAGAGGTCGCAGTCTTTCGTGTTTGCTTACGTTATACATCGGTTATTATTACCTGCTACTTTATCATTCAAACTTGAGTTTTGAATTGCCCATGGGTCTCATATCGAGCCAGCAACAAATAGTATCTGTCTACTACCTAGTTCATCTGGGGTCTTCTATGTGGTTCATGTTGGGTGGGCAGCAAACAATAGATGATCCACTATCTATCTTTTTAAATTGAAGCTATAATTTACCTACTATCATTAGTTTTGGATCCATCCACTCGTTTTCTACCATCAGTCTTGATTTTTGCATGCACCCCTTAGGCCTTACAAAATCTAACTATTTTTTCATTCTACATGTCAGATATTGTACACAATCGTACTGAACATGTAGAGAAAAAGAGAAGACCGTTGTGTGGCAATATAATGTCATGCAGACGCCACTCCATGGTGGGCGAAGTGCCCCCCCTCCTGCATTTCCAGATTGTATTCCAAAGGAAGATAACTGTTCAGATGGAGATTCAGAAGGAGCCGACCACGCCTGTTTACCACCTGAGGTGTTTGCTCTAACCTGGCATGCTGATGTGGGTCATATCATGTATATGGCGCCTTGCATTGCTTACATTATACATCTTATATGTCATCAGCTTAGTTTAGATTTGCTTTGTGTGAATGCCACCTATTTGGTTTCTATATCATACTCCCACCATTCCTAAATATTTGTCTCTTTAGAGATTTCAACAAGTGACTACATACAGAACAAAATGAGTGAATCTACACTCTAAAATATGTCTATATACATCTGTATGTGGTAGTCCATTTGAAATCTCTAAAAAGACAAATATATAGGAATGGAGGGAGTATATGGGAATTATGCAATGCCATCTTCTTTAGCCAGGCATCATATACGTGAATCATGCAATGTCATCCTGTTTAGCCAGTTATCGTATATGTGAATTGTATCGTGCCATATTTTTTCCATAACGTATTCCATTTGTCAACAATGTTTATACAATTCATCTACTCTTCCTGTGCATCAGCCATTTGAGTCAGTCATGGGAAAATCTGGAGTGAAAACAAGGTCTTCTGAGCAGTCAGCGCTACCTGTCGATGCAGATTTCTTGCTCCTTACAGATAGCTCCTTAGAGGAGGATTCAGAGACAGATGACCAGTCATATCCCCCCCCCCCCCGAGGTGCATGCTCTAACTTGGCTGGGTTATATTGCTCATATCATGCATATGGTGTGTTGCATTGCCATGCCATCTGCTTAGATTAGACATGCTTTGTGTGAATGCCTCCTGTTTGCTTTCTATATCAGATATGTGAATTATGCAATGCCATGTTTTTCAGCCAGTTATCATATATGTGAATTATGCACCGCCATGGAGCCAGGCATCATATATGTGAATTATCTCATGCCATCTTTTTTTCATTACATATTCCATTTGTCGACAATCTGTGTATATTGAACTACTCTTCATGTGTATCAGCCATTTGAGCCGGTTATGGAAAAATCTGGAGTGAAAACATGGTCTTCAGAGCAGGCAATGGTACCTATGGAAGCATATATCTTGATGGTTACAGGGAGCTCCTCAGACGAGGATTCAGAGATAGATGACCAGTCCTATATCCCACCTGAGGTGTATGCTCTAAGTTGCAATGTTTATATTTCTCATATGATGCATATGGTATCTTGCATTGCTTAGTTTAGACATCATGTGCACAATATTGAATTCTATCTGATTAGTTTAGGGATCATACATGCGAGTGCCAGCTGCTTAGTATATGAATCAATTATGTCAATTATATCATGCCATCCTGTATACTTAGACAACATGTATGTGAATTATTTCATCCCAACCTATTTTAGAAAGACATATAGTTTTGTCCTGCCATCCGGTTTAGGTACTCATCATATGTTGAATTATGCCATTATATCCTGTTAAGTTATCCATCATATATCTGAAACTGTGTCATGCTATCTTGTTTAGATAGGCATCATATATGTGAAATTGTGTCATGCTGTCCTATTTGGTTAGACAACATATATGTGAATTACCACATCTGTCTATCACACAATGTCTGTACGTTCAATTTCTTTTGTTTATCAGCCATTTGAATTGGAGGAGGTGATGGCAGTATCTAAGGGAGCAAAAACCCGTTCCTCACAAAAGACAGCGCTACCCGTCGATGTAGATAGAACCATGGTTGTACTGGCCCACAAACTAGCCCCACCACACATAATCAAGACTCTTCTAGATTGCACACTTACACCGTTGGGAAGAGAACCAGCTACAACCCATCTAACCGCAACCCCAGCGGATAGTAACCCACTTCTAGTTGACAAAGCACCATGTCCACCATAGAGTACCCCCACACGAGAAATTTGTAAAGCTACTGCAGTGCCCAAAGCACGAAGACCACCACAACTAACCCAAACTCCACGTTTAAAGCAGAAGAGCAATTGTTCTTAGGTCAGATTCCGTAGCTATGGTCCATACTCCTTTGGTGTTGCATCACTGTATTTACTCATACCAACTACTTTCGAATTTGAAGGATCCAATTGAAACTCCAATGGCGCAACATGTATGTTTTAAACCTATTTCTTTAACTGGATTGCTGTTCTAACTTCTTGGTCTATGTTGATTTCTGTTTAAGTTGTAAAAAACAGTTATGTTCTCATGTGATGCACATTACAAGTGCTGCCAATGCTGTGTAGTTTCTCACACTTATATTCCGTCTATGCTGCTGTGTCTTAAAAATATATGAGTTGAGCTGTGTGTCTATCTTGATTAGGGAACATAAACTAGAATGATATGGACAATACAGTGACCATAGTACATAGATATATGTTTGTTTCATGCTGTTATCCTGTCCACCTTATTACTGAACCGGTTTACCAAAATGAGTTTTGTATTCTACAAGCTAAACATGTGATGTGTCTACTTGTTTCTCTTGTAGTATGCAAACAGAATATTGGAGAAGAGCACCCCCACTATGCAATGGTAGAGAAAGTAATGCAAATAAGGTTCAAGATAGTGAGACAACCCTATTGGTCTCCAAGAAAGGTGATAAAACTATCTTGTAGACAGTGAGAAAACCCCATAGTCCTGCGTTGATGTAGTGTTCGAGTTACTGGCCAGTACCGCTGGCACAAGCTCTTCGAACTCGCTGCCTTAATCACTTCAGCTTCTTCAGTCTCAGCTACAAGATGAAAGGCATCAGTCAGCTGTGTTGCGGCAAGAAGCCGGAGGACTGAGGAAGTCCCTGCAGAATTCCGATGCGTACTTTCTTGTGCAACAGCAAGCGCTGGGGAATTTAAGCGCCAAACAAGAGAAAGTTAATAAGCTTGCTAAGCATCTTGCCAGCATTATGGGTACCCAGGATATTGTTTCTTGAACTCTTCTGAAGTGGTTTCAATTCTGGACTTGTTTTGCTGGCGGCATTTAAATGCTGCTTTGTTCCCTATATTTGCACTAGTGGCGAACTTTGATGCCCAGTGGATGTAATATGTGTAATAGCCGTGATATCCTAGCATAAGTTGCTTGCTTATTTATTTCCTTTTTGTCTTGTTTATTTGTTTGCTTGTAGTCAGTGCAGTTCTTTTTCCGCGGTTTGCTAGTGGCTGCAATAACCTATTTTTTAAAACTAGGCCACAATAACCATGGGCTAATATTTACTGTAGTGCCACTGGGCCTCCTACGGGCCGTAGAAATAGTGGGCCTTCTACGGGCCGTAGAAACAGTGGGCCTTCTACGGGTCGTAGAAACAGTGGGCCTTCTACGGGCCATATCATCAATGGGCCTTATACGGGTCGTATGATCGATTGGCCAAACATGGGCCAATAACAGGCCGCATTATGGCTGTAAACAGGCTAGAGTTGGAATCGTCCGTTCATGGGCCGACCACAACGATCCATCGTTAATAGGCCATATTTGATGATGCTATGAAAATGGCCCAACGTATTAACGAACCACAAACGGGCCAACTATAACCACAGGCTGAATTTGGCCCACAAGCAGAAAATGACAGTAACGGGCCGTAAGTAAACAAATGCTGGAAATGAGCCCAAGAATAAATGGGCTTTGATAAGGCCGAAAGATAACATGGGCTGGAAACGGCCCAACGGAATAACGGGCCATTAATGGGTATAAAGTGATATACTGTTCGTTACGGGCCAGTTTCACCACGGGTCGTTAATGGGTGTAAAGTCATACACTGTTCATTACGGGCCAGTTTCACCACCGGCCGTTCATAGGCCAAGAGTTACATAGGGCCTCATATGGGCCGAAAGACGTCATGGGCCATACATGGGCCAGAAGTGAAAACGGGCTGGAATCATATTGGATGGCCCAGATGACACTACTGGGCCTAATTTGGATAGGGCGTAACGGGCCTTAGGTTAGCGGGTTGTAAATGGGCTATATGCGAATAGGTCGTTAATAGGCTTTACCTGGGCCGGGCCCGCCACCTTTTGACCAAGTCAAATAGGCCGGCCTTTTCACAGGAATGGGCCTCTGTTGGCCGTACCACATGTCGACGTATCATAGGTGCCTTCTGTCCAATGAGTGGATGATATCTGTCCCAAAGATGAGCCGACACGTGTTTCCTCCAGTCAATGATGATTTTACACGTGGAAAATCCCTATTGGTCGGGGCTGTTAACGGGTTATCGGATCCAAAACCCGACCCGATAGCTTAACGGCGTTCCGTTACGGTGGATGCCACATGTCGGTCACCCTTGACGAAAGCACTTCTGTGACGCGCGATTTATCGTCATGGAAGTGGACACTTTCGTGATGATAATTTTGGTAATGTCATGGAACACTTCTACGACAACACAGGTATGACTACCTTGATTCTGTCATAAAATCGTCATGGATGTACATGCATGACAAAAAAGGCGACCTACTGTGACAAATACGTATCATCACGGAAGTGTATTTTTTTGTAGTGTTCAAACACACACACACACACTACCCGACACCGAAGGAGTAGGGTGGCACCTCAATCTTGATATTAATCTATCTACTCTTTCAAACACACACACATACACACACACTCACTAGTTGTGCCTCTGTGCCTACCGCGCACACTCTCGATATGTCTTTCTCTCCCTCCCCCTCCCCCACCCCAACAATGACAGCAGAAGGGTGACAAGTCAATCTGATCGTAACCTGTCAATTGGTTTCTCTCTCAAACATTGTGTCTCTATGCCTCGCTCAGTAGCCCCCTCGATATGTAGACTTCTCGCGTGTGCACAGCTATAGTGACGATGACGCTGAACCCAGTGTGCCTTGTTTTTATCGGCCTCATGTGATAGATTTCACCCTGTTTTCTGTTAATTAACAAGGCAACCTTTTTTTGTTACTACTAGTGAATCTGAAATCATTCGGGGCAGACATAAAATATATCACTTCAACCCAATTATCGTAGTAACTATTTTAAAAGAAACTAGCTAGATGCCCGTGCGTTGCACGGAACATCAAGATGCATTTGTATGAGTAGTTTATCTTGTGAGAGAAAAGGATGAACGAGGGAAGGCCTTATTTGCGAATGTGGAGAGGGGTGTGGGTATATTTTTGCAAAATTGCCATAGTTTCCTTCCTATCCGTTAGATATAAATCAGACGGCCTATATTGTAGGATGGCACGCACACCATCATCAGCAACTCTGTTTTCTACTCCCTCCGCTCCTAAATACTCCCTCCATCCAAAAATACTTGTCATCAAAATGGATAAAAAGATATGTATCTAAAACTAAAATACGTCTAGATACATTTACTTTTATCCATTTTGATGACAAGCATTTCCGGACTGAGGGAGTATTTGTCTTTTTAGAGATTTCAACAAGTGACTACATACAGAGCAAAATGAGTGAATCTACACTCTAAAATATGTCTACATACATATCCATATGTGGTATTCCATTTGAAATCTGAAAAAAAAAATATTTAGGAACGGATGGAGTATAAGAGTAGACATGGAGATATATCTCCAGTATGGTCTACAACAAAAATGTGCTGGACTGGTTAGTGCTGGATGCTCGCAACGCGATGACATGAGTTTGAATTATGTCTTTAACTTTAGATTTTTATATTATATATTACTTATTTAATATATACTTCTTTCGCTACTGTACTGACAGTGGAAGCCACAGAGTACTTAGAATACAAGATTAAGGATGGACTTGTTTCTTTTTAACTTTCTGTACAAAGCTGTAGCCACCCTGCAAGTCACGTGTACACTATACATGCAATTAATTTTTTATAGAGGGACAATCATACATGCAATTAACTCAAATGGATTGGATGTCACTCTATTATTTCCAGCATAAGAGCATCTCCAACGGCAGCTGGCAAATTTCCTCCCGCTTCCTTCCGCGGAGGACGACATCAAACGCCAGCGGCATACATTTTCACAACTCTAACCAACCAGATGAAATTTGTGCAAACATGGACTGATTTCATATAAGCATGAAGGATTTCGTATAAAAAAGCCGGATCTTCATATAAACATGATGGATTTCATTACATTTACATGAACTAAGCGGTGCCAATCCGGCTCTCTTGGTATAATTAATACTCCCTCCGTCCGAAAATACTTGTCCTAGAAATGGATGTATCTAGACTTATTTTAGTTATAGATACATACAATTTATCCATTCTTAGAACAAATATTTCCCGCCAGCTGGAGAGGGAGTACATAAACTAAATGGCCGCCCGTGGATCCCTTTGTCTTCGTCATGTCCATCAGACACTTGCAGGGTCGACGAAGGTCCTCGAAAGAGACGAAGCAGCAAAGAAACCACTTGAATGCTCAGTCATCGCCTCGGCGGTGGCCTTCATGGGTCCCAAGTGGCGGCGGCCTCCCATGTTCTAATTCTCCTCGATGATGGCGGCGGACACGGAGAAGCTAGCCACCGACTCGTCTCTCTCCACGCACTCGGCTTCTGTCTCTGCCTGCATGGAGCTGCCGCATGCATGGGAGGCACGGCCACCGCAGACACTAGCGACGCGGTACGACGCGGCAGCGACGACGCTCGTACCGGCGTGCTCGCCGCCATGCTGGCATGGAGAAACTCGCCACTCCTCATCGAGCTGAACTGGAGTGGCGAGTTGCTGAACCACGCGCCTGCTTGGAGCGGCAACTGGCTCCGTAGGGCCAAGCGAGGTTGGTGAAGCACTGAGCAGCCTCGCCCGTATCCAGAGGGCTCGGCGGGCCACCCAGCCGAGTAATATGCCAGAGAACGGCTCCTCGGAAGCCATCGGAAGAGTGGAGAAACTGGTTAAGGAGGAGATGGGGGAGCGGCGGAGGGGTGCGATTCTTACCCGCTGTCTGTCTAGCCTCGTGTAATTAGAGGGCGGGCCTTAGGTGCTTGGCCGGCGTTTGGCCTCGTTTAAACTGAGGGCGGACAAGAGGAGCTCAGCCGGTGTTGCGTTTAATTCCGGCCTGCTCATGAACGGACGTGTGGCCAGAGTAGTATTCTGGGTTTGCATGCGGGTTTAACGGAGGGGTTTGATGGAGGCGAGGAGGCGTGTTCAGCCGGGCGTGCAGCGGGCGGCACAGTACTATTCGATTTGACAGCAGTAATGAGCCATCAAATCACAAAGGCCCTCGCCTCTCATGAAACAGACCAAGCTAGACTGCCCCGCCCTCTAGCCTTTTAAAAAATGTATACTTTTGTACAGTAGTAGTATCGATGGATTGCGCCATGGAGCAAAACATGAAATTAAAAGGAAAAGGTGGTACATATAGAGAGCGCTCGTTGCCAAATAATGCATATAGTACTATTAAAAAAGCTAGTACGTGCTTAAATGGGGTGCGAAATTCTATCAAAGAAATACTAGTATGTACGTACCGAAGAGCTAAAGTAACGAGAAGAAACATAACATAGTTCTGCTGGGGGCTCAACACAACACACCCCTCAAATTAAACTAAGCACACCTGAAATTAAACTATGCAACTAATCTGGTAGACACTACATTAGAACCACCATGAGCAACGACAGTGCCACCTTACTCGGAGTCCTCGTCCACGTCCTCGACTTCGGCCTTCTCCCTCTTCCTCTTAGCCGATACTTCTTTGCTTGAACTGCACACTTGGCTCTTGCTCTTCATCCAACACTTGTAGATATTGAAACAAAGGTAGCCATCCATTGCAGCGTAGTGGATGTGGTCTATATCTAGTACATTCCACTGCCATGCATGACGATGAAACGTGTAATGAGGTATCTCCAGTTTTCCGTACAAAGGATGAGCCATGGCTCCTGCTAGGGTCAGCATTGAAGGCTGACCACTAGAGGGCAGCAGCCGATTCTTTTGGAGGTCGAAGGGGCTTCCTACAACGAGGCCTATCCAACCTAGGACTCTTTTGTCGTTTGTAAAGTCTACAGTAACGAACTTGACTAGGTCGCTCTTGAGGAAGTTCTTAAAATCCTGGCATTCAACGTCGGCATGGCATATGTGCTAGATCAAGCATGTCACGCCCAATATGCGATACTATCCTAAAGAGACTCGAAGGTCCCACCAGGGATCGAACCGCATATTGATACACTTTTGCAAGGTGGATATCATTACATCAACATTACATAACAGTTGGGGGATATATACAAGAGGCATACAATGCCACACGAATACAACATCATCATACATAAGAACAACATCCGACTACAGATGAAACACAAATAGAAACTCACACGACATCCACCCTGCTAGCCCAGGCTGCCGACCTAGAACCTATCCCCTGATCGAAGAAGAAGCAGAAGAAGAACTCCAAAACAAGCAACATCGCTCTCGCGTCATGATCATCGCAAAACCTGTACCTGCAACTGCTGTTGTAGTAATATGTGAGCCACGAGGACTCAGCAATCCCATTACCATGGGTATCAAGACTAACAAAGCTTAATGGGTAAGGGAAGGATAAGTGATGAGGTTGCAACAGCGACTAAGCAGGATATGGTGGCTAACATACGCAAATAAGAGCGAGAAGAGAAGCAAAGAAACGGTCGTGATGCTAGCAATGATCAAGAAGTGATCCTGAACTCCTACTTACGTCAAACATAACCCAAAAACCATGTTCACTTCCCGGACTCCGCTGAGAAGAGACCATCACGGCTACACACGCGGTTGATGGGTTTTAATTCGAATCTAGTGTCAAGTTCTCTACAACCAGATATTAACAAATTCCCATCTGCCACATAACCGTGGGCATGGCTTTCGAAAGATAATACCCTGCAGGGGTGTCCCAACTTAGCCCATCACAAGCTCTTATGGTCAACGAAGGATATTCCTTCTCCCTGGAAGACCCGGTCATTTTTTGAATTCCGGTTTACAAGACATTTCGACAATGGTAAAACAAAACCAGCAAAGCCGCCTGAATATGCCGACAAATCCTGATAGGAGCTGCACATATCTCATTCTCAGGGCACACCAGATTGTCAAAACTTCCAATAGGCCAGCCCAGAGTTGCCCCTGGTGGCCACCGGCGGCTGAAAGGTTGGACCAACACTCACGACGAGCACTGGCCCGGGTGGGGGTAAATAAAGATGACCCTTGGGATCCGGAAACGCAAGGGAAAAAGGCTTAGGTAGGCAAATGGTAAAACCAAGGTTGGGCCTTGCTGGAGGAGTTTTATTCAAAGCGAATTGTCAAGGGGGTCCCATAAATCACCCAACCGCGTAAGGAACGCAAAATCAAGGAACATAACACCATTATGACGGAAACTAGGGCGGCAATAGTGGAACAAAACACCAGGCATAAGGCCAGGCCTTCCACCCTTTTACCAAGTATATAGATGCATTAATTAAATAAGAGATATTGTGATATCCCAACATAATCATGTCCATCATGGAGCAATCTTCAACTTCACCTGGAACTAACGAAGCCAAGCAACTAGCATAGCCAAGCAACGGTTTGCTAGGAAGGGTGAAAAAGATTAGAGGCTGACATGGCAATTTGGGAGGCTTGATAAGCAAGTGATAGGTAGCGCATCAAAGCGATAGAACGAAGCAACTAGCATAGCAATGATAGTAGTGAGATCCAAGGTGACGGTTGATGCGGAGCATCCCACATTCATCCCCATGTACACTCCGACTACTCCCCAAGCCCCAAGAGGACATATGACGAGACCTCGAATATACACCATTGGACATAAGGTGAACTCGCTCCTCTCCGAACCTTCACTTTCTACATGTGAGACATGGCTACTACCTCATGCATGGATCTTGCATATACTTAGGTACGACCGAGATGACCATGGAGAATCCAAGGACCAAGGCCAAGCATGGAAGAGAAGGAGGAAGAGAATCTGGCCGCTCCAGAATGAGCGGTACAACCGGTCAACAACCGCCCGGCCGGTACAACCGATCGACTACCGCCCAACTACCGGCCACCATTCTGTGATCGTGAGGTACAAGGCCGGTGCTGCACCGGATGTACCAGTTATTCCGAAAGGACCGGTACTACTGGCCCTACGACCGGTACAACCGCTGGGACCCCGACGTCCATCTTCAGAAGCCAGCGCCTGACCCCCTGCGGTAGTACCGCCTCCCATGACCGGTACTTCCGCCCGGCATGAGCTACCAGCGGTACAACCGCCCCCTGGACCGGTACAACTGGCCTGTCTGTGCATAGTGTATTGGGCCGAGCCCGTGTACCCCTTCGCCCTCACTTACCCCTTCGTGGCTCTAGACTATATATACTCGTCTCCTAGCTTCGTATTAGGTTCAGCATAGGTTTAGCTCATATTTTGTGTGAGAGCCTTGCTCATCCACTTGGCTACTTCTCCTCGGAGCTCAGGACCTAAGCGGATTCAAGACCCCTTTCTAGGGAAGACCCTCAAGGCCTCTGTACGGATAAGAACGGTTCCTTTGTATCCTTACCTTTGTTGATTGTGGATCATATGTTACTCTATGTTGTCGGTGATCTAGCACTCGTGTGATTGATGCTATCTCGGTTTAGCATTTTCTCTTGTTCTCCCTGTGTTTCTTCCCTCGAGTTCTTTCGCGTGTTCTTCGTGATTCCCCGTAGGATCCCTCCAAACGTGAAAGATCGACCACTTAGGGTTCCGTCCCACATCATATTGGTATCAGAGCCAGGTTGATCACGTTTTTGGAGCCCCTACCCCGTGTTTTCTAGCTTGATTTTGTTGTTTTCGTCCTAAATCCGAAAATCCCCACCAAAAATAGCCCCAATTTTTTTTTGTGATTTGTTGGTTTGATGATGTTTTGTTGATTTTGATCCGTGGATTTGCTTGGTTTCAAGTGGATCTAGCATTCCCCCAAGTTTCCCCTCTTTCCATCCACGAAATCCATCCAATTTTGGCCCCGAAATCATCCATTTCCGCCCCAAAATCGCGCCCCAAGTCGATCTGTGAAAAATCCCGACACGAGCGGTACTTCCGCCCCTCCGAGAGGTACTACCGCTGAGTACCACGCACACATGCACGTGCGCATCATGATGGATGATGTGTACATATACCATGCACACACAATTTTCTCTTTGTCTTTGTTTTGTGTAGGTACTTATGAACACTCGTCAACCTCACAATCCCATGAGTTGACGAAACGAGCTCCTGAGAGCAACGATGATTTGGGATCCCGTGGACTATCCTCACCACCGTTCCCTTCGCGCAAGGACTACGCGCATCTCTTCTACTTGGCTCTCACACGGCTATGGGCTATTTACCACTTGTCACCTTCTGCCCATACTTTTGTGTTCACTTTTCATGTTATACTTGCTTCTATGCCTTTGCCATACAATTGTGACCCTTGCTTGCATCTACCCAGGATTGACCCTATGTGTATTTGCATGCTTGGTGGAGATCCTTGTTGCTATTGCCATGTTTATCATGTGCCCCATGCTATCGATGTTTGTTGTGTTGGGAGAGTCATGATGACCCATTGCTATTTCCATATGGCTTCTCACCAATACATTCATGCTATGTTCCTCACATCTTGCTTTCATGCTTGTGCTATGACATGTGAATTATTCATGCCCACTATTTGCACACATGACATGCTTGCCATGATTCCTTCTAGTATGTTGCATCTTGGCACTACTAGCATGTTTGACTTGATCGCTATGATTGCTTGCTATGTTGCATCACCCATGTTCCACTATTCCTTGCTTTCTTGGGTTGATGACATAAATGTTGATGCCTCTCACTTGATTTGTCATGATCATTGCCTCTTGTCTCCATTAGTTGCATCTCTCATATCACCTTATATTGAGTGCCAACTTGCTATGCTTATTGATCTTGGAGACTTGGACACCTTACTTGTGATGCATGATTGTTTGATTGAGCCTATTGCATTTGGTTGTTCTCGCATCATATGCCTCCATACTATGCAATACTCCCTTGTCATTTCTTATGATGAGCATGATACATACACTTGTTGGGTATCTTACCACACGAATGATAGGTTTTGCACTTCCGCTAACCTCATTTGTTTTTCCGAGTGTTTGTCATGTTCTTTCATTTTGAAGGATTCACAAGGCGGTACCATCACGCGACATATTGGTTATGTGAAGGCATACAAGATGCGCAACTACATCATCCTTGAGACTCTCCTAAAGGTGAACTCCTTCTCTTTGAGCCATCCTCAAATGCACATATTGGATGGGTCACTCTTTCATTGTAGTTTCCTTCTTATTGTCTACATGATACATCTCGTGAACGGAGGAGCAACATTGGAGATTGGCTACATGGACCTTCACATTGAGGAGCGCTCGCACTTATTGGATGCACCTTCGGTCTTCCACTCATGCCTCGACATCGAGCTTCGGTACACCAACACCTCCATATTTGTTGATTGTGCTCATACATGTCATGCTCGATGGACTTATCATACTCACCACATGTTTGAACCATATGCATGGATTGACTCACATTATGCTTGTCTTGTTGCATCTATTCCCATGTCATCCATGATATATGAGCTTGTGCATTTCCTTAGCAAATTTGTTGTGATCTTCCTTGATGGCATATTCATACATAATGGTCATATTGTCCACCATCAATTGCATGATAACATACACATCTTGAGCATCCATTGCCATATTCATGCTATTGATAAACCGTCTCACTATGACATCATTTTGCACCGTGGTTGCATTGCTCATATTCATAACACATTTGTGCACACAATGATTGCTTTTCCTCCCATGAATGCTTTGCATCTCATTCTAGATCAACTTGATAAGCTTCATGCGCTTTGTCATGACCAATCTTGCCGCACGGACTCATTCTTACATGATGAACACTTTGTGTGCGCTAACCATTGTATTTCCGAGTGTTGCTTGTGTTTGCTCTTTTTGCATGTCTCTCACTCCGGCGACACCTTGGACTACTTGGATTGCGCCATGCCTTCAACTTCGTCCAACTACAAGTCCATCCACGACAACCGTTTCCATGGTGATGAGGATCACGATCCGAGGTCGGATCTTTCCCAAGGGGGGGAGTTGATGCGGAGCATCCCACGTTCATCCCCATGTACACTCCGACTACTCCCCAAGCCCCAGGAGGACATATGACGAGACCTCGAATATACACCATTGGACACAAGGTGAACTCGCTCCTCTCCGAACCTTCACTTTCTACATGTGAGACATGGCTACTACCTCATGCATGGATCTTGCATATACTCCGGTACGACCGAGACGACCATGGAGAATCCAAGGACCAAGGCCAAGCATGGAAGAGAAGGAGGAAGAGAACCTGGCCGCTCCAGAACGAGCGGTACAACTGGTCAACAACCGCCCGGCCGGTACAACCGGTCGACTACCGCCCAACTACCGACCACCATTCTGTGATCGTGAGGTACAAGGCCGGTGCTGCACCGGATGTACCAGTTATTCCGAAAGGACCGGTACTACCGGCCCGACGACCGGTACAACCGCTGGGACCCCGACGTCCATCTTCAGAAGCCAGCGCCTAACCCCCTGCGGTAGTACCGCCTCCCATGACCGGTACTTCCGCCCGGCATGAGCTACCAGTGGTACAACCGTCCCTTGGACCTGTACAACCGGCCTGTCTGCGCATAGTGTATTGGGCCGAGCCCATGTACCCCTTCGCCCTCACTTACCCCTTCGTGGCTCTAGACTATATATACTCGTCTCCTAGCTTTGTATTAGGTTCAGCATAGGTTAGCTCATATTTTGTGTGAGAGCCTTGCTCATCCACTTGGCTACTTCTCCTCGGAGCTTGGGACCTCTTCGGAGAAGATCCCCCAAGCGGATTCAAGACCCCTTTCTAGGGAAGACCCTCAAGGCCTCCGTACGGAGAAGAACGGTTCCTTTGTATCCTTACCTTTGTTGATTGTGGATCATATGTTACTCTATGTTGTCGGTGATCTAGCACTCGTGTGATTGATTCTATGTCGGTTTAGCGTTTTCTCTTGTTCTCCCCGTGTTTCTTCCCTCGAGTTCTTCCGCGTGTTCTTTGTGATTCCCCGTAGGATCCCTCCAAACGTGAAAGATCGACCACTTAGGGTTCCGCCCCACATCAACGGTCATCTTGCCTGAAATCCCACTAGGAAGAAGAATGAGTCCATGAAGAAGATGAAGCCACGAAGAAGAACCAAGCGTAGACGAACGAATCCTCATGATCGCAACGAAACAGGAACTAACGAGAAGTAGCACAACCGGAAAGAAGAAAACGCATGATAAACACACAACACATAGACATGAAATGATGCACAACCAATCATGATGTATGACAATGGCTATATGAGGCTACTCATGGCAAGAGATGATGCATACAAGAGCAATACATCAAAGCAAGTTTAAATCAGGCCGGTAACAACGTATAACAATTCTGGTAAGTCCTCATATGCAAATTTAGAAGTTGGTCCAGATATGAACAAACCTTATATTCAAGTTGTTAACAGCAAGTTAAGATGCACCAAGATTATCTACACAAAGATTTAGTCAACTTTCATATAAAGTTCAATTAGTTCGGAGCTACGACCTAGAAGATATGGACAAAACAAGTTAAACATGGCATTGACGCAAAATGCATTCAAACATCAAGCAAGTTTCATGCAAATCTAAGCAAGGATGCAACAAGATAAGATGAAACTACATGCAAATCTAAGCAAGTTTCATATAGAGCACACTCAAAACGGAGCAACGGTTCAAGACATACACATGAAACAAGTTTTAAGGACAAGCTGTCCAAAACAGCAACTAGGCATCTTGCAAGCATCAAAACAATATATTACAGCACCTCAACATGAAGACAAAAGGCATGGACATGATGGACAAGTAAAGCGTGACAGAACATGAACACTGAGCTATCTCCAGAAATCACTAGAACATGCTCAAAAGGACATGGCAATATTGCAAATAATAACAGTTTCACAGACTTGGCAGAAATCACTGGACATGGCAGAAATAACATCAGGTTGCAACGTTTAGAGCTATTAAACAGCATGCTACAGGAACTTATCATGGAAACAAAAGGCATGGCATGCTAATACTAAGGACAAAGAACAAGACTCCCTTACTGAACTAATTCTAAGGATCAACACAAAAGATGGTAGCATCCATGCAAACATGGCAAATGATATGACAGATTCAGAATAACAGTACATGGCAGGAACAACGATAAGTAGGCATGTTGGTGAGCTTGTAAAACTCACTAAAGAGCATTAAATGGAATGACAAGGTAACCAACAGTAATAAGACATATTTATGGAGCTAAGAATAGAAATAGCATAGTCATAGGGTGCATGGATCACTAGCAAGACACATGGAAAAACTGAACTCAATGTTAACATGCTGACAGCAACATTATTTAGCAATTTGATAGCAATCTTACAACAAGATAAATCTGGCTATAAATTCAACCAAGGGCACCACTGGATATAGCATGACATGTATAACAAAACATCCTTAGTGAACATCTCCAGATTATGCATAGAATGACTTGTAGCAGCAGGTTTACATAGCATCATGATATAACAGATTCAACCTAGCAAAAGAGTAACAACAATTACCCTACTTCACAAGATTGATGCACTCACTACAAGGCTCACAAAAATACATGGATTGCACCACTCTAAAGATGACATGATGTAGCTCAAAACTCATGTAGACATCAAGCTCATAGGATGCACACACAAAATGCAATGAAAAATACAAATCATCAAGTTTTGTTAACAGACAGCGGTTAACCTCATATAACGCTTTTGTAACGATGATAAGGGCATCAAAATGAACTCAAACAAGCATGGCACAATGAAATAAAATGAAGCGCATCTCACAATGCACATTGTGGTATATTATACATGCATAACGAAGCTACGAGCGCGAAGTTATGGCATGTCAAACCTGGCACCAGAATGCAAAATAATTCGGGACTTGGGGGGAAAACGAGGTCAACCTGCGAATTCCAGATCTGGATCGGGGGGTGCGGAAAATGAGGCGGGGCCAGGGCACTTGCGGAGCACAGTTGGAGACGGAGGGGGAAGGCGGCCGGAGGCGGCGGGGTCACCGGATCCGGGTGGATCTGGCCGGGGCGGCTCCATTCCGGCGGTGGGAGCTCCGGCGGCGGCAGTTGGGACCGGCGGCGGCTGGAGGCGAGGTCGGCGGGGAGCTACGGGGCAGCACAGTGGAGAGCAATGGCAGCGAGCCGCGGTGGAGGGCAACAACGCCGAGCTGCCGGTGGAGGCACGGGAGTGGCGCGGCGGCGGGGACGGGCGCCGGCGCAGGGCGGCGGAGCTGCGCGCGGGACCGGTCGCGGCCCGGGGCTGGCCGGCTGCGGGCCGGGTGGGCCACGATGGTGGGAGAGACGACGGTGGACAGGTGTCGTGCCCGTATTCGCTGCGGGGGCGGTGGCAGACATGTCCGATGGGAGGAGAATGCGTCCGGCGGTGCAGGAAGGAAGATGGTAGGGTTTGGACTGCGAATTTCGGGGGAGGGGGCTAATTTATAGGTAGAGAGAGCTAGGAGACTCCAAACGGAGAGCGGTTTTCACCCACATGTTCGTGATCGAACGACCAAGATCTTGAAGGGAGTTTGGATGGGCTCATGGGCTGTGGTGAAGAGGGGCTGGGCTGCAAAGAGAGAGGGGTTTTGGGCTACGCGGTTAACAGTTGGGGCATCAAACGGACTCCGAATGCGATGAAAATTGACAGGCGGTCTACCTACTCTAAAACAACACCGCATGACAAGTTTCATCCCATTCAGAGAACATTTTTATTCCGCTCACGAAACAAGGTCTGAGAGGAGGCGACAGGGCACGGCGAGAGTGTCGGATCGCGAAACGGACAACGGGGAAAAAGACCGGATGCAATTTTTGAAAAACATGCAGATGAAATGCAGGTGATGACATGGCAAAATGTAACACGCAAGCAGATGACCTGGCAACTACGGCGAATAACTGGAGGACACCTGGCGCATCGGAATCCGGGGCGTTACAACTCTCCTCCACTAACAAGAGATCTAGTCCCGAGATCTAGGAATGAGACAGAAGAGAAAGAGGAAGAGGTGAACTAAGAACGCAAGAGAGAAGATGAACAAAGTCGAGAGCACTCGGGTAGAAAATATGAATGGATAATATGATGAGAATGAAAAGCTCATGGAAACGAGATAGACTCTGAAAGCACTCCGGTTAGAACAAGATAGAAAAAGGAATGAATAAAAGAATTTCGGCAACACTCCAACTAAAAATGTTAGGATTAGAACATGAACTTCACAAGATGGGATGGCACTTGATGAGATGAACAACGCAATGCCTCCGGAAGAATAGAAAGAATGGAATGAAAAGAACTTAGAAGGAAGGGTTGAACGGAGTTGTTAAGAAAATCAACAACGAAAGAATAAGCTTGTTGTGGACTTATCAAAACAACTCAAAACTTGAGGTGAAATTATACCACAACCAAAAGTCTTAACAGTAGAGAAGAATGAAGAAATACAAAACTCCACTTCAGAAGAAAAGGAAGAATTATTTGCACTTCGAGACGCGAGAAGAAAAGATACTTGAACTCCACCAACAGAATCTTGATGAACTCTTGAAGAATGAATTAAATAATGAAGAACCACCGGTAGGATTCGAAAGAATGAATGATTTAATATGATAATCAAAGAAAAAGAATCTTGAGCGAACCACCAGAAGAATTCGAAAATGACTGCTGAAAGGGAATGAATCACCAGGAAGAATTAGAAGAACAAATATGCTAGAGGGAATTTATATACAAGGGAACAGGAAGAACTCGAGCTGATTAAAGAACACTTGAACAAAGAACCGGGATAATTGGATAACAGTAGCTGAAATGTGAGGACGAAGAATTCTTCTGGAACGATGGCCTCCGGTGAAAAGAAACGGGGAAACAACTTCTGACATACTCCGGATGGGTAAGAAAAGGAATATCTGACAAATGGAATAATTCGAGATGATAACATGAAGCTAGAACCGCGAATCTTCGAGAGACCAGACAAGATTTAGAGGAAAAACTCTTCTTCAGTCTTCAAATGACGACGAGAAACACCACCAAAATTACTGAGATACTCCAGGAGAATGAAAAGCGAAGAGGTTGAGCCAACAATGAGATGATTTGAGATCGATCTCGGAAAAGGCATGTGACTGATGAAATCCATTCTTACGTCACACTTGAAAAGAATTTAAGAATAACTCCGGAATAATTAGAAGAGTCAGGTAAGATCCTGGGAAAAGACATGTGGGTTAGAGCCCACTAAAAGAAAACACCATTGAAAAGGATTGTTGAAGAGATAGATGATGCACCGGAACAATTAAAATATTTGAATGAGGTGACAACCTCGAATTAATAGGAACACAGACGAATCTCCTGAGACATCTTGAGCACTCCAGAATGATAAACTAGCAAGAGACGAACGAACAGGGAAAACACTTGAGACGAGGGAAAGAATATATTCACTACCGAAAATTGGAATTGACTCGACCGGAGAAGAAAAGAGATGAAGAATGTCCACCGAGACGAGAATTCACTGGTTGAAATAACTGAGGGAAGACTGAAGAGGCCCTGTACGAATGAAAATTGATGGTCGAAAGAGACTCAGACTCTGGGAAGAAAAAGGGTGGGAGGGCGGGAAAAACAAAGGCACCTGGAAGGGAGAACCGACGAATATCTTGAAGAGAAAACACCGGTTGAAAGAAAGCAAAGGCTTCGCACGAGTAGGATGGATACTCGACTACGGACTCTGGCTCCGATATGAAAAAGGGGTGGGTGGGTGGGAAAAGAAGACAACTGAGGACGACATTGAGAAAGAACCAAGGATTGATCTCGTACAACAAAGAGGGTCGAATCAACTTGACGAGAAATGCACCGGATGCAAAGAGCTGAGGAACAATGATCGAAAAAAACCAAATGCGTGATCCTAAAGAAAAATTTGAATGGGAAGAGGAGTAACTCAAAACACCTACGTCAAGATTCCTCACCAGAGCGACGAAGGGGCTGAGGAGTAAAAATAATTCCCACTCTCCGATATACCTAGACTCCAAAATAGTTTTCTTCTAGACTCGACAACGGCCAAACTACACGATCAATCAAGGGGGCTCCTATGGTCGGTCGAGGCTCTGATACCAACTTGTCATGCCCAATATGCGATACTATCCTAAAGAGACTCAAAGGTCCCACCAAGGATAGAACTGCATATTGATATGCTTTTGCAAGGTGGATATCATTACATCAACATTACATAATAGTTGGGGGATACATACAAGAGGCATACAATGCCAAACGAATACAACATCATCATACGTAAGAACAACATCCGACTACGGATAAAACACAAACAGAAACTCAAACGACCTCCACCCTACTAGCCCAGGCTGCCTACCTGGAACCTATCCCCTGATCGAAGAAGAAGCAGAAGAAGAACTCCAAAACAAGCAACATCGCTCTCGCGTCATGATCATCACAAAACATGTACCTGCAAGTATTGTTGTAGTAATCTGTGAGCCACAAGGACTCAGCAATCCCATTACCATGGGTATCAAGACTAGCAAAGCTTAATGGGTAAGGAAAGGATAAGTGGTGAGGTTGCAGCAGCAACTAAGCAGGATATGGTGGCTAACATACGCAAATAAGAGCGAGAAGAGAAGCAACAGTACGGTCGTGAAGCTAGCAATGATCAAGAAGTGATCCTGAACTCCTACTTACGCCAAACATAACCCAAAAACCGTGTTCACTTCCCGGACTCCACCGAGAAGAGACCATCACGGCTACACACGCGGTTGATGCGTTTTAGTTCGAATCTGGTGTCAAGTTCTCTACAACCGGATATTAACAAATTCCCATCTGCCACATAACCGCGGGCACGGCTTTCGAAAGATAATACCCTATAGGGGTGTCCCTACTTAGCTCATCACAAGCTCTCACGGTCAACGAAGGATATTCCTTCTCCCAGGAAGACCCGATCAGTCTCGGAATCCCGGTTTACAAGACATTTCGACAATGGTAAAACAAGACCAGCAAAGCCGCCCGAATGTGCCGACAAATCCTGATAGGAACTGCACATATCTCGTTCTCAGGGCACACCGGATTGTCCAAACTTCCGATAGGCCATCCCAGAGTTGCCCCTGGTGGCCACGGGCGGCTGACAGGTTGGACCAACACTCACGACGAGCACTGTCCTGGAGGGGGGGCGGTAAATAAAGATGACCCTTGGGCTCCGGAAACCCAAGGGAAAAAGGCTTAGGTAGGCAAATGGTAAAACCAAGGTTGGGCCTTGCTGGAGGAGTTTTATTCAATGTGAAATGTCAAGGGGGTCCCATAAATCACCTAATTGTGTAAGGAACGCAAAATCAAGGAACATAACACCGGTATGACGAAAACTAGGGCGGCAAGAGTGGAACAAAACACAAGGCATAAGGCCGGGCCTTCCACCTTTTTACCAAGTATATAGATGCATTAATTAAATAAGAGATATTGTGATATCCCAACATAATCCTGTCCATCATGGAGCAATCTTTAACTTCACCTGCAACTAACAACGCTATAAGAGAGGCTGAGCAAAGCGGTAACATAGCCAAGCAGCGGTTTGCTAGGAAGGGTGAAAAAGGTTAGAGGCTGACATGGAAATTTGGGAGGCTTGATAAGCAAGTGATAGGTAGCGCATCAAAGTGATAGAACGAAGAAACTAGCATAGCAATGATAGTAGTGAGATCCAAGGTGACGGTCATCTTGCCTGAAATCCCGCTAGGAAGAAGAACGAGTCCATGAAGAATATGAAGCCACGAAGACGAACTAAGCGTAGACGAACGAATCCTCACGATCGCGACAAAATAGGAACTAACGAGAAGGAGCACAACCGGAAAGAAGCAAACACACGGTAAACACACAACACATAGACATGAAATGATGCACAACCAATCATGATGTATGAAAAATGCTATATGAGGATACTCATGGCAAGAGATGATGCATACAATTGCAACACATCAAAGCAAGTTTAAATGAGGCCGGTAACAACGTATAACAATTCCGGTAAGTCCTCATATGAAAATTTAGAAGTTGGTCCAGATCTGAACAAACCTTATGTTCAAGTTGTTAAATAGCAAGTTAAGATGCACCAAGATAATCTACACAAAATTTAAGTCAAGTTTCATATAAAGTTCAATTAGTTCGGAGCTACGGCCTAGAAGATATGAACAAAACAAGTTAAACATGGCATTGATGCAAAATGCATTCAAACATCAAGCAAACACTCTCAAAACAAGGATGCAACAAGATAAGATGAAACTACATGCAAATCTAAGCAAGTTTCATATAGAGCACACTCAAAAGGAAGCAACGGTTCAACACATACACATGAAACAAGTTTAAAGGACAAGCTGTCCAAAACAGCTACTAGGCATCTAGCAAGCATCAAAACAATATATTACAGTACCTCCACATGAAGACAAAAGGGATGGACATGATGTACAGGTAAAGCACGACAAAACAATGAACACTGAGCTATCTCCAGAAATCACTAGAACGTGCTCAAAAGGACATGGCAAGATTGCAAATAATAACAGTTTCACAGACTTGGCAGAAATCACTGGACATGGCAAAAATAACATCAGGGTGCAATGTTTAGAACTATCAAACAACATGCTACAGGAACTTATCATGGCAAACAAAGGCATGGCATGGTAATACTAAAGACAAAGAACAAAACACCCTTAGTGAACTAATTCTAAAGATCAACAGAAAAGATGGTAGACTCCATGCAAACATGGCAAATGATATAACAGATTCAGAATAATAGTACATGGCAGGAATAACGATAAGTAGGCATGTTGGTGAGCTTGTACAACTCACTACAGAGCATTACATGGCATGGAAAAGTAACCAATAGTAAGAAGACATGTTTATGGAGCTAATCATGGCAATATCATAGTCATAGAGTGCATGTATCACTAGAAAGACACATGGAAAAACTGAACTTAATGTTAACATGCTGACCGCAACATTATCTAGCAATTTGAGAGCAATATTACAACAAGCTAAAGCAGGATATAAATGCAACGAAGGGCATGGATGGATATAGCATGACATGTATAACAAAACATCCTTAGTGAATATCTCCATATTATGCATAGAATGACTTGTAGCAGCAGGTTTACACAGCATCATGATATAACAGATTCAGCCTAGCAAAACAGTAACAACAAGTACCCTACTTCACAAGATTGATGCACTCACTACAAGGCCCACAAAAATACATGGATTGCACCACTCTAAAGATGACATGATGTAGCTCAAAACTCATGTAGACATCAAGCTCATAGGATGCACACACAAAATGCAATGAAAAAGACAAATCATCAAGTTCTGTTACAGACAGCAGTTAACATCATATAGCACTCTTGCGACGATGATAAGGGCATCAAGATGAACTCAAACAAGCATGGCACAATGTAATAAAATGAAGATAATCTCACAATGAACATTTTGGTATATTATACATGCATAACGATGCTACAAGCAGAAAGTAATGGCATGTCAAACTTGGCATGAGAATGCAAAATAATTCGGGACTTAGGGAAAAAACAAGGTCAACCTGAGAATTCCAGATATGGATCGGGGAGCGCGGAAAACGAGGTGGGGCCGGGGCACTCGCCGGAGCATGGCCAGAGACGGAGGGGGAAGGCGGTCGAAGGCGGCGGGGTCACCGGATCCGGGCGGATCTGGCCGGGGCGGCTCCATTCCCGACGGTGGGAGCTCCGGCGGCGGCAGTTGGGACCGACGGCGGCTGGAGGCGAGGTCGGCGGGGAGCTGCGGGGCGGCGCAGTGGAGGGAAACGGCGGCGAGGCGCCGTGGAGGGCAACGGCAGCGGGGACGGGCACCGGCGTAGGGTGGCGGAGCTGCACGCGGGGCGCTGGCGCGGCGCGCGCGGGCCCTGTCGCGGCCCGGGGCGGGCCGACTGCGTGCCGGGTGGGCCACGGTGGTGGGAGAGACGGCGATGGACAGGTGTCGCGCCCGGATTCGCTGTGGGGGCGGTGGCGGACATGTCCGGTGGGAGGAGAATGCGTCCGGCGGCGCAGGGAGGAAGATGGTAGGGTTTGGTCTGCGAATTTCGGGGGAGGGGGCTAGTTTATAGGTAGAGGGAGCTAGGAGACTCCAAATGGAGAGCGGTTTTCGCCCACACGATCGTGACCGAACGACTGAGAGCATGGAGGGGGTTTGGATGGGCTCATGGGCTATGGTGAAGAGGGGCTGGGCTGCAAAGAGAGAGGGGTTTCGTGCTACGCGGTTAACCGTAGGGGCGTCAAACGGACTCTGAATGCGACGAAAATTGACAGGCGGCCTACCTACTCTAAAACAACACCTCACGACAAGTTTCATCCCATTCCAAGAACATTTTTATTTCACTCACGAAACAAGGTCTGAGAGGGGGCGACAGGGCACGGCGAGAGTGTCAGATCGCGAAACGGACAATGGGGAAAAAGACCAGATGCAAGTTTTTAAAAACATGCAGATGAAATGCAGGTGATGAGATGGCAAAATGCAACACGCGAGCAGATGACATGGCTTCTATGGCGAATAACTGGAGGACACCTGGCGTATCGGAATCCGGGGCGTTACAAAGCATAAGCCATGCACGCAAACCTGGATCACGGTGGGCTTCTTCCTCTCTTCCTCCTTTAGTTCCTTCCTCGTCCCAGGACCGTGGTGTACTCAACATATAGCCCAGCGAGCCACTCAGCATTTGAGTTTTCCAACATGCTTCTGAAGCGAGCAAGGCATCCTTTCACTGTCGCGGAAAAACGGGTGTAGATGATGTCGAACTCATCGCCGATGATGGTTCTAACCTTGTACTCACCGCCGATCATGGAGATTTGGGACACCATGGATTTGGGAGGAGGGTTAGGATTAGTGGAACTGTCATAATGTGAAAGGAGGGGACGACTGGGAGCGAACTGCCGTAATATTAAAGGACGTGCGGGGACGAGTAGGAGCGAACGGCCAGCATGCGAACGCCAGGGTACTGGCTTTCCATTCTCCCATGATATGGGCTTCCGAGAGCCCTTGGATCTAAGATCGAACGGTTGCATGACGTGATTCTAGACCTATGGGTGAATATCATATCCTGGAGGGTTATTCTGCAAATTTTCAGCAACTTAGCATGCGACCGTTCGATCTCAGATCCAAGGGCTTCCAGCAGCCCGTATCATGGTCGCGCCTACCACGGCCATCGCATCGCTTGCGCGGTCACTCCCTTCGAGATTTAACACGGAGCGTTAGGCTATCTGATGATGGTATGTCATACATAGTCATCACTTAGTCACTCATACTACAATAAGGTTAGCTATAAGTGTATTTTTTTACTTCTCTCTATCTCTTTCTTCGTACTCCCTCCGTCCCATAATATAAGAACGTTTTTGACACTAGTGTAGTGCCAAAAACGTTCTTATATTATGGGACAGAGGGAGTAGTATTTATTGCATTTGCCAAGGAGTGACCTCTTCCAATAAAATGGTGCTTAGATGAGGTGCTAAGGGCATTAAATGGCTTAGCAATCAAGTCCCCAATGCATGGGTGCTTATTAGTTTTTTGATGCTAAGTTTGCTTCATTTAATTAGCTATAGACTCAAAATTGTCTTTTCACATAGGTACATGCGCTTAGCACCGTTTCTTCCTTGGGTCACCAAACTAGTCTCTCTCTTCTTAATTAACTTGCCACATCAGACTTTATGCCTATGTGGCAAGCTTAGCACCTGTAGGAGCAAGTAAGTACAATAGTGGGAAATAAGCACGCTATACATGGCATTTTTGCATATGTGGAGGAAAGAGGCAAGGAAAAAGTGGAGAAGTGGGCTCTCATGCAAGTGCCAGCCTCTACATGGTGGAGCATTGGGAGAGGCACCTGTATGGAGGTGGTCAGGAATCGGGAGACTCAGCCGGTCCTAGCGCCGCAGTTAAAATGATAATGGCAAGTCAAATCACGGGGCCCCACCTGTCCAGCAGTAACTCGCTGTCAAATCACACGACACTATGTTTGCAGCAGCCTACTCCCTCATCTTCTCGCGTCTCTGTCAAACCGACTAGGCGGAACTGCCCCGCCCACCGCGCAGGAAAAGCCCCGTCCTCGACCTTTAAATAGTACAGTATACTCCCTCCGTCTAGGTGGCCTTCCACTATGTAGTCGACGCCTAATGCATTAAAATACTACCGGCTGGGCAGCGATGGCCTGCAGATTTTACTTGGCACCGTCTCACAATGTTGCATTCGTAGCCTAACAAAAAATGGGACCCAAATGCTCTATTCACATGAGTTTCCTTAGCATGGTTAGCTCTTTGCAGTGGGCTATGAGCCAATTGTTTATTGCTTTCTACATTTGGCACCGGCTGGGCATTGGAGCAGCTACTTGCTCCGATTCCCTGAATTTTTTTATGGCACCGGCTGGGCAATGGAGGGCATCGGTGCCAAATAAACCAAAAGTGGATTTGGCACCGCTTTTGGCCTATATAATGGAAGTCATCTTAGATGGTGCACCATCACCAAGGTGGAGAGGAAAATGAGAGAACTTAATGTTTATTTGTTACTCCCTGCGTCCCATAATGTAAGACATTTTTTGACACTAGTGTGTCAAAAAAGTCTTACATTATGGGATGGAGGGAGTAATTAATATCATTGCGTGCAACGAACTGACCACTTCATGTC
Source organism: Triticum aestivum (assembly GCF_018294505.1). NCBI lineage: Eukaryota > Viridiplantae > Streptophyta > Magnoliopsida > Poales > Poaceae > Triticum > Triticum aestivum. The sequence continues at coordinate 122,565,731 of NC_057801.1, read as the reverse complement.
ATGTTTGATAGTCTCAAGTCATTAAAAGCATACAAGCCCCACATATCTTATTGGTTGATTCCTCTACTTATGTCAAAAGATAAGAAACAACGTGAGAGTTAATGCACCGCGCCTATGTGTTTTGGGACTATTTGGTTTTCATAAGATGACTTACTCGCTTAGACGGAGGGAGTATTCAATTTGACAGTGGGTGGTGCAGTTCCCGATACAGATTTAATGCATACGAGGGAGGGAGTAGCGGTTCCCGAAATGTTGAACGGCCAATGCATCCTCCTTCAATTAATTCATGAGGGAAGTAATGGGAGGAGGACCGGAAAAAGAGGCTCCACGATGTGAATGCAACACAGTTTGCCCTAATATAAAGGCGCCCCTCCATTCCAATGCATCTACCACATCGTACGCACCTAAGCATATGCCTAAGCACCTACACTAAGTGCAAAAGATCTCAGTCCAGACCCATGGCGGCGATGCGCGCGAGCGGCCAGCGGCTGTGCCAGATTGTCCATGACGCCGGCTTGTGACATGGCACCGAGGATCATCTCCAGACGGTGTTGGAGACCGGCTGGTGGATGGCTGCCGTCGACGCCAACTACGACTCTCCGTTGGACCAAATGACCGTTGCCACCAGCAACAAGTTCACCGTCCTCAAGAAGCACGCGGACAACATCGCCGTACTCCTCCAACCCATGCACCCGGGCTCCGCATTGCCTGCCACCCTAATCGGCCTCCATGGACGGAATCTCTTGCAAGCACTGGTGGCCCTGCGACTGCCCGTCGACGCCATGAAGAATGTCCACCTGGAGGTCGCGCTCGCCGCGAGGTCCCTCGCCCTGCAAGAATTCATCGACCTACACATCCACGTGTATGAGCAAATCGTGTACATAGGTATCTACAAGGCCAGTGAGGACGCTACGATGTTGGCCTTCCTCAACCGACTGGAAGCCTTGGATGCCTTTGCTAAGAAGCGCCTCGACCTCACCCCAAAAGCCACCGCTCCTTAGCCGCTGGTCGGTGGCCCGACGCACTAAGTTGAGGAGGAGGAGGTCGTACATTGATGGATGCATCTTTCTTCTTGCCTTCTGTAACCACCACTGCGATTGCATCATCGTGGCTTTAATTCTTATTGTGCTGTTGCATTCTCGTTCTAGTCAATACCGACATGTGCGATCCCTTTGCTTAATTATATGCATCACTGTAACTAGTACTCCATCTGTCAATTTATAAGTTGTGCTTACCTTTTCCATCAACTTCGTGCAACGCACGGGCATCTTGCTAGAAACACTAGAATATGTCAGACCGCATGTGACCAAACTGATGATGCGCCAACCTAGCTACTACGTACCCTGCTTATCTGGCGGAAATAGTCCCTCCCTAGAGTTTCCAATCGTTATTTCTATCTAACGATCATGCCAAGGAGAAGAACCAAATGTTACAATTTATACATGTTTCTCTACTACTACTCCTATAAAAGACTCAGTTGGTGATGGTGGTGTGTCTGCCATCCGTCGTTTCTGACCATTAGATCTGCATCTAACGGCCGTGAGGTAGGCATTTTTGCAACAATAGCCCACTTCTCTGCTCCAATTTGCAGAAAACCCCTTATTATCTTGAAAGCAACCACATCCCTCCCTCACCTCTTCAAAACAGCCTGAGAAATATATTTTGAGTGAAAAGTACTCCCTCCATTCCTAAATATTTGTCTTTCTAGAGATTTCAATAAGTGATTACATACGGAGCAAAATGAGTGAATCTACACTTCAAAATATGTCTATATAATCCTTATGTGATAGTCCATTTGTAATCTCTAAAAAGACAAATATTTAGGAACGGAGGGAGTAATATATTAGTAGTATACCAAAACAAGAGTGATTTCTTTCAAGTTTGTGAACAAGTACCACTATTGTACTACTTTGGATCCGTCGCAACGCACGGGCACATTGCTAGTAAAAGGAAAAGACCTGCCGCGTTCGCGTCGCACCTACACGCCCAGGAATCGGGAGTACTCCACGGCCCATCCGGCACGACACATAGCTTAGGGAAGGTGTGTTGCCTAACATTTTCACTTTCACGTGGGACCGCCGTTGAGCAAACCGACTATTGGCAAACCGCACCCCACCCGCCGCCGGGTTGAAAAACAGAAACGAGGGGAAGATCTAGCTATAGCACGGAAGCCAAGAAATTTGGTGTCAGATGGGCCTCGTTGATAGAGTAGGAGCATTCCGTACTAGTAATACTCCTACTAGTACCAAGTTTGTACTATACAACTAGTACTACCACTATACAACTAGTAGGTACGTGCATGACATAACACCGTGCTACGTCTTGAGCTTGCATTGGTTTTCCTTGAAGAGGAAAGGGTGATGCAGCAATAGTAGCGTAAGTATTTTCCCCAGTTTTTGAGAACCAAGGTATCAATCCAGTAGGAGGCTCCTCAAAAGTCCCACGCACCTACACAAACAAACAAAGAAGTCACAACCAACGCAATAAAGGGGTTGTCAATCCCTTCACGGCCACTTGCGAAAGTGATATCTGATAGAGATAGTATGATAAGATAAATATATTTTTGGTATTTTATAATATAGATTGGAAAAGTAAAGATGCAAATAAAAGTAGATTGAAAGCTTATATGATAAAAGATAGACCCGGGGGCCATAGGTTTCACTAGTGGATTCTCTCAAGATAGCATAAGTATTACGGTGGGTGAACAAATTACTGTCGAGCAATTGATAGAAAAGTGAATAATTATGAGATTATCTAGGCATGATCATGTATATAGGCATCACGTCCATGACAAGTAGACCGACTCCTGCCTGCATCTACTACTATTACTCCACACATCGACCGCTATCCAACATGCATCGAGAGTATTAAGTTCATAAGAACAGAGTAACGTATTAAGAAAGATGACATGATATGGAGGGATAAACTCATTGTAGGATCGGAAGTATGTCTAGAGGGGGGTGATTAGACTACTTGACCAATTAAAAACTTAACCTTTTCCCAATTATAGTCTTTAGCAGATTTTAGCTATCTTAGCACAAGTCAAGCAATCTTCACACAATTCAAGCAAGCATGCAAAGAGTGTATGAGCAGCGGAAAGTAAAGCATGCAACTTGCAAGAATGTAAAGGGAAGGGTTTGGAGAATTCAAACGCAATTGGAGACACGGGAGGTTTTTGTCGTGGTTCCGATAGGTGGTGCTATCGTACATCCATGTTGATGGAGACTTCAACCCACGAAGGGTAACGGCTGCGCGAGTCCAAGAAGGGTCCACGAAGAGGCAACCTTGTATATCCCACCATGTCCGTCGCCCACGAAGGACTAGCCTCATTAGCGGTAGATCTTCACAAAGTAGGCGATCTCCTTGCCCTTACAAACTCCTTGGTTCAACTCCACAATCTAGTCGGAGGCTCCCAAGTGACACCTAGCCAATCTAGGAGACACCACTCTCCAAGAAGTAACAAATGGTGTGGTGATGATGAACTCCTTGCTCTTGTGCTTCAAATGATAGTCTCCCCAACACTCAACTCTCTCTCACAGGATTTGGATTTGGTGGAATGAAGATTCGATTGGAAAGCAACTTGGGGAAGGCTAGAGATCAAGATTCATATGGTAGGAATGGAATATCTTGGCCTCAACACATGAGTAGGTGGTTCTCTCTCAGAAATTGTAAGTTGGAAGTGTAGGTTTGTTCTGATGGCTCTCTCCACGAATGAAGAGGAGGTGGAGGGGTATATATAGCCTGCACACAAAATCTAACCGTTACATACAATTTACCAATCTCGGTGGGACCGAATCAACAAACTCGGTCAGACCGATTTAGTAAACCTAGTGACCGTTAGGGTTTTCGGTGGGACCGACATGCAACTCGGTAGGACCGATATGATTAGAGTTAGGGCATAATGTAATCTTGGTGAGACCGATTACACAAACTCGGTAGGACCGATTTTGGTAATAAGCTAACCAGAGAGTTGGTCAGGTAAACTCGGTGGGACCGGTTCGCTCATTTCGGTGAGACCGAAATGTTACGAAAAGGAAACAGAGAGTTTACATTGCAATCTCGGTGGGACCGATCGCTCATCTCGGTGGTACCGAAACGTTACGAAGGGAAACAGAGAGATTACAATCCCATCTCGGTGAGACCGAGATCCCTATCGGTGAGACCGATTTGCCTAGGGTTTGTGGCAGTGGCTATGACATTTGAACTCGGTGGCTCCGGGTAGAAAGAATCGGTGGGGCCGAGTTTGACTTTTGGTTTGGGTCATATGTGTATATGAGAAAGTAGTTGAAGGTTTTTGGAGCATATCACTAAGCACTGTGGAGCAAGAAACTCATTAAGCAACACCTCATCCCTCCTTGATAGTATTGGCTTTTCCTATAGACTCAATGTGATCTTGGATCACTAAAATATAAAATGTAGAGTCCTGAGCTTTGAGCTTGAGCCAATCCTTTTATCGTTAGTATTTTGAGGGGTCCACTTTCCTTATCCATGCCATGCCATTCATTGAGCTTTTCCTGAAATGTTCATCTTGGAATGATGTTAGCTCACTGAGCTATATGTCGTTAGGAAGTACCAAAACCACCTAGGGATAGTTACACTTTCAATCTCCCCCTTTTTGGTAATTGATGACAACATATAGATCAAAGCTACAACAAATGATAATGAGATTGAAAAACATTGTCGCTTTGAGAAGTATGTGATAAGCAAGAGCTCCCCCTAAATTTGTGCATAGTTTTAAGATTTTCTTTGGACTACAAATGCACAAAGAGTTAGGCTCATGGGTTACTCTTCCATGTCACATACATCTTGGTGGAGCGCTCAAAATAATAAAGATTGAATACATGCACTCATCACCAAGCAAAGTGAATGATCACATAGAGATAAATGGGATAATGTCATCCAACAAGCATAAATGTAGTATATGATCAAACACATGATCATCATTGTATCACACAGGCAATAAAGTAGTATCTCAACCAAGCAAAAGCAAATAAAGTTTAACCACCAAAGCAAGAGAGAACAAAAAGCAACACTCTCTCTCGAAGCCTATGATCTATACATTTCTCTCCCCCTTTGGCAACAAGTTACCAAAAATTTCATAGAAAATGCATAGTGCTAGATCGACTCTCAGGCTTGATCTTCAGGTGGTGGTGTAGAGATGTCTCCTTGGACGAAGACTTCAGTTGATGTGGATGGAGCTGGAGGTGTAGGTGCTGAAGCTGGTTGCACTGGAGTTGTAGGACCTGTAGCTGGTGCAGATGAAGTGGCTCTGGTGTCTTTCACTGGCACTGCAGCTGATCTCTGAGCTCTAGGCACTCTGGAAAATGCATCTGTGGTTGTCTTGCCCTTCCTCTCCTGCATATCATCCTAAAGCTGCTCAACAACAGACTGGATCTCAGTTACCTTCACATCTTCACATCCAAGTCATAGAACTTCTGCTCCATGATCCTCTCCAGGCTCTCCTGGTTTTGAGACAAGGTGGCCAGCCCTTTCTCAATCCTCTGAGTGGATGCAATCAAGTAGCCTAGTTGATCTTGTTTGCTCTTCAAAAAGTAGTAAGATGCCTCTTCCATTGTTGGCATCTTGGTAGCCTTCTCTGTCCTTGCCTTCTCCTTTGTTGCTTGAGCATGCACAGAAGATGGTTCATTTTCATCCATAACCACTTTGTTGTCCTCAAAATCTGGATAGATAGCAAAGTGTTCCTTATCCAACAAGTATATGCATGTGCCCATCTTGAAGTTAATCATCTCTTGGATTTGTGGGGCATACCCACAGCTTCTCTTCTGGTCAGCTGTTGTCCTCTTGATAGTCTCAACTGTGAGGCTCATGACCTTGAACTTTTGAGGCACATCAAATATATGTAGCAGATTGATTGCATGGCCTCTAATCATGTTGTGGTCACCTGAATTGGGCAAGAGTGTGTGCCTGAGGATCCAGTTGATGGTTGGCAGACCTGACAGAAGGAAATGTACAGACCCAAACTTATGAGTTTCAAGAGCTTTATCTGGGATCTCCTTGTACATGTGTGCCATAGGATTGTGATCCTTCTTCTTCTTGGCATAGACATCCAAGTCATCTTCACTCTCCTTTGGGGCATTAATCAGATTTGACCATTCTTCAATTATAGACTGGTACCTTGTACCTTCAGACATCCATACTATCCTGCCACCTGGATAGAAATGTGATGTGGAGTAGAATTGCATTATGAGCTCATCATTCCACTTTGTGAACTTCTGTCCAACAAAGTCTGCAACTCCACAAGAACTGAAGCTGTCATACACACAAGGATAGTGTTCCTCATTATCCTTCATGTATTTCAGTCCACCCACCTCATGTCACACACAATTGGCTTCTTGTCCAGCAGCACAGTCTCATAGAAATCCTGATGTTCCTTAGTGTGGAACCTATAGTCAACAGCAGTCCTTCTCCTGATTGCATAAGGATCAGACAATCTCCACTGTCTAAGTCATGCATCCTTCCTCAGCTTCATGTTCTCAGCCACAGGATGAGCATCATTGTGGTCTGGAATCTTAGGTTTCAACTTTCTCAGAACTTGTTCTTCGTCTTCTTCTTCAGCAACTTCAGGCACCGAGGCTTTGTTCTTCTCAGCAGCTGGTATGCTTATGGTATTCCTCTTAGGTGCAGTCTTGGGCTTCGATGCAGCTTTGGGTGCTTCTTTGGGCTTTGATGATGCAGCCCCTGTCCTAATAGCATCACCCATAAGCTTTTGAGCCTTGGGTGCTGGTGCAGCAGCCTCTTCTTCCTCTTCCTCTTCCATCATGGAAGGCTGTCCAACAACTCTGGCCATGGTCTTCTTGACCCTTTCCTTCCTCTTCTTCCCTTCTGCAGTAGCCTCTTTGGGATCAGATGTCTCTGGTACTTGAGTAGAGACTCTGGCTTTAGACATGGGAGTTCTCTTTGCAGGCACTTTGATCTTCATACCAGGCTTACTGGTTGTAGCTGTGCCATATTACTTTCTGAGCACTTTCTTCTTGGTAGTGGCCTCATCCTCAACTGCCACATAGTCTTCATCCTCAGATTCTGAGGTTTTCTTCTTTCTGGCCGTGGTGGCAGCTTTGGGAAAGTTGCTTGGGGTGCTCCTGCTGCCATCATCTGAGGTGCTAGAGGGACTAGTGCCCTCAGTCATGTGAATCTGCTCCTCTGACTGGTTCTAGCTGTCACTTTGATCAGACATATTGAAAATACTGACTGCAGACCCTGTGAATAGATATAGATGAGATAGAGTGGATGAGCATCATAAAATGCAGAGGTTTTTTGCAAAAGAATGATTCAAAAACTTAGTTTTAGTTTTCCACAGAAAGCATTTCGTATCAACCGATTTGCAAACTCGGTGATACCAAAGCAGCTTTTGGGACCTAAACTAGTGAACTCGGTCAGACCGAGTCATAGTTCGGTGGCACCGAGACTGCTAGGGTTTCACAAAGTCCTGAACTCGGTCACACCGATTTGCAATTCTCGGTTAGACCGAGAATCACTTGTGCAATGGCCTTAGCTGAATCGGTGGAACCGAGTTCTACAACTCGGTGGGTCCGAGATGGTTTTGGCGGAAACCTAACCCTAAATTTTCAATTCACTTCTAATCTAAGGATTGTTTTGACTGGATAGAATTGTTTCAATCGTGGCAAGAATCATGATGTACACAATGTACTAGGAATCAGATGGGGATAGCACTGTGATCAAGTCCATACCCTAGCTTGGCGATGAACTCGCTACGACGGCAACGACGGGGTTTAATTCCGTTGATGGCGGCGGAAACCAGTGACTGGAGGCGGCTGGCGACGAAGTCGACAATCTGGAGACCCTGGAGGCAGAGAGAGCTATGCGCGGGAGAAAGGGTTTGGAGAAAGTTTTCCAAATTTTTGCCCGTGAGTATATATAGCCCGACCCTGTCGGTGTGACCGAGTGGAACAACTCGGTGGCACCGAGATGCATAACTGTTGACAGTTATAGCAACTCGGTGAGACCGAAAAGTTCAAATCGGTTGCACCGAGATTGAAAACCTAGATCGACTTAGTGATCTCGGTATGACCGAAATGGAAGAATCGGTCAGACCGAAATGCACAAAGAAGTTTTGGAAGTTTAAGTCTATGACGAATTGGGGACTCCGAGTGCTCCTCACACAGAGTGGTTCGAATCTGACTTGATCAAATTTTGTGATGTAGCATGAATAGAGTTTGAGACAAGAAAAGCATAGATAGCTAGAGAAGGTTCTTAGGCATTCTTGTTCATCCACTTGGCAAAAGAAAAAGAAACCAATCAATCAAAGCAACAAGTGGATGTTCTCGAATGAGTTAAATATGCAACCAACATGCTCACACAATAAAGTGGCAAATGAAATATGTGACAAAGCATGCACAACCAATTCTAGCATCTATCAAACAATTGGCGATGACTAGGTCATCTATATATGAGTATATTGACTTAGGAGTCAAATGAGAACATTTGATCATAGGTCATACTCATCGTTTAAGCTCAAGTGGGGTTGCCACTTTTACATAATGCATTGATGTGTTCACACCATTAGAGTTGCTCTGGCTCAATTCTTAGAGTTAAGCTCCCCCTAGATGTGAGATCCCCCCTTAGAGGGATGAACTAACCTTGGGTTTTGTCGACGATAACTTCATGTAGGTGTTGAAGATGTGGATGCTCAATGTTGATGAAGATCATTTGGAGCAATCCTTTGGAGTGAGTTGCACTTTCAATTCCTACACGGGTTAGTCCCACAAGGAACAAACAAGGATATCCATAGACATAGAGTGATGCACACTTAGGATGATGTCCTTGAAAGCATTAGGTTACCTTGTCCCTTGTCTTACCAACAAGAGGGTTTGTGACTCCTTGAACTAGTGCAAGATGTGGAAGTCGATTGCACTTGTTGTTGCCAAAATTATATGAGTGAAGTATGTTGGCGGAGTCACCCTCAAGAACTCTCTAGTTATTCTTCTTCGGGATCCACATCATCTTGATGGGAATCCTTGGTGTTGTAGTCGTACTTGATGAAGTAGAACTTGACATTGTCTTGGGAACCCAATTGACCAAGGCCTTAGGAGCTTCTTCAATTGCATAAATCTCCTCTTGAAGCTTGTCCTTGCCTTTTTTCTTGTGGTCTTGTGGTGGAAGATCATCTTGAGCTTGTGTTCCCTTGAAGGAAGTAGGATCATACTTCTCTTGTTGTGGAACAAACTTCGTCTTGGGATATTGATCTTATTCCCACTCAACTCCATTGGCATTGAAATTTTGTTCAAAACCAACACCTTGGTTCTTCTGGTGCCTTCCTTGCTTGCATACAATTTCCTCAAATTACTTACTCCCGGCAAGGCTCTTGTAAACACCTTTCTCTATAATTCCCTTCAATAAGCTATTTTCTTGCTCAAGTGTAACTTGGCTAAGAGAATCATTAGTGGAATCAAGAGAACTACTAGAAGCAACAATATTGGATTTAGCATGATGATTATTACTACTAGAGGAAGAATCTTTCTTGTTTTTGTTAATGGACTTGACTTGAGGCATGTAAGTAGATAAGAGTAAACGCTTGGCAATGTAAGAAGAACTTTTCTTACGGAGATCATCATTGATCGCCTTTAAGAACTCATGCTCTTGCTCAAGGTTGAGCTTTTCAAAGCGTAACTTCTCATGAGCCCTTAAAATTTCTCGATGATCTTCTAAGATAGTTTCATGAGCTAACTTAAGAGTGTTTAGTTCTTTAGTCAGAAGCTCAATCTTCTCCTTATCATTGTCATACATTTTATCTTGATTAGCATGATTAATTGATGTTTCATCATAGTATTCATCACTAGAGTTGTCAACAAGTAAATCATCATCACCTAGCAAGTCGTCTTCATCACTATTGAAATCAACATACTCGGGGTGTGTTACCTTAGGGTCTTTAGCCATGAAGTATCTCCCAAGTCCTTCATTTGGTGAATCAAATATGTCGTAGGAGTTGGTTGACACAAGTGCTAGACCGGCAACACCTTCATCTTGAGTATGTTCGGAGTCGGAGTGATAGCTTCTCTCAGAGTGATGTTCAGAGTTGGAACCGGATACCCATTCACCAACATGAGCTTGATGTCTTCGTTTTGTGTAGCTCCTTGATGACTTGTCCTTCCTTTCCGAATCCTTGCTTCTCCGGGATGTTCTTCGTTCATAACGATCATCTCTACTCCTTCTCTCTCTTGGTGGTGATTCTTCTCTTCTACTTCTTCTCTTGGGAGAATCTTCTCTTCTTTTGTAGGGTGTCGTACACTCCTTGGAATAGTATCCGGGTCTCCCACAATTGTAGCAATTACGCTCTCGACTAGAAGATCTTTTGTCATTGTAGAACCTTTACTTATAGCTTCTCTCTTTGCTTCTACTCTTGTAGAATTTGTTGAAGTTCTTCACCATTAAGCTCAATTCTTCATTGAAGGTTTCTTTCTCACTTGATGATGTAGGGGCTTCACATGAGGCTTTGTAAGCACCACTTGACTTGTTGTGAAGTTCCTCCTTATCCTTGAGTGACATCTCATGAGCAACAATTCTTCCAATGACCTCCGTTGTCTTGAGATTCTTGTAATTGTGCATCATTTGGATCAATGTGCACACGGTATCATATTTTCCATCCAATGCTCTTAGTATCTTATTGATGATGAATCTGTCGGTCATCTCTTCACTTCCTAAGCCCGCAATCTCATTTGTGATAAGAGCAAGCCTAGAGTACATTTCAGCGACACCTTCACCATCCTTCATTTTGAAGTTGTCAAGTTGACTTTGGAGCACATCCAATTTGGATTCTTTGACGGAGTCAGTACCTTCATGCATATCAATCAAAGTATCCCAAATTTCCTTTGCATTCTCAAGACGGCTGATTTTGTTGAATTCTTCGGGGCACAATCCGTTGAAGAGGATATCACAAGCTTGAGCGTTGTATTGCAACATATTAAACTCATCCGCGCTAGCTTCACGGTTCGGTTCTCTCCCATCAAAGAATTCACCTTGCAAGCCAATACACACAATAGCCCAAACGGCGGGGTTATGCCCGAGAATATGCATTTTCATCTTATGCTTCCAACTAGCAAAATTCGTACCATCAAAGTAAGGACCTCTACGGTGATAATTTCCCTCGCTAGACACCATACTCTCCTAGGTTGTGAAACCAAGGCTATGACAACCAAAAGCTATGGAAATCAAAGCAAATGGAGACCAAAGCTCTAATACCACTTGTAGGATCGGAAGTATGTCTAGAGGGGGGGGGGTGATTAGACTACTTGACTAATTACAAACTTAACCTTTTCCCAATTTTAGTCTTTGGCAGATTTTAGCTACCTTAGCACAAGTCAAGCAATCTTCACACAATTCAAGCAAGCATGCAAAGAGTATATGAGCAGCAGAAAGTAAAGCATGCAACTTGCAAGAACGTAAAGGGAAGGGTTTGGAGAATTCAAACGCAATTGGAGACACAGATGTTTTTGTCGTGGTTCCGATAGGTGGTGCTATCGTACATCCATGTTGATGGAGACTTCAACCCACGAAGGGTAACGGCTGCGCGAGTCCACGGAGGGCTACACCCAAGAAGGTCCACGAAGAAGCAACCTTGTCTATCCCACCATGGCCGTCGCCCATGAAGGACTTGCCTCACTAGCGGTAGATCTTCACGAAGTAGGCGATCTCCGTGCCCTTACAAACTCCTTGGTTCAACTCCACAATCTTGTAGGAGGCTCCCAAGTGACACCTAGCCAATCTAGGAGACACCACTCTCCAAGAAGTAACAAATGGTGTGGTTATAATGAATGCTTGCTCTTGTGCTTCAAATGATAGTCTCCCCAACACTCAACTCTCTCTCACGGGATTTGGATTTGGTGGAAAGAAGGTTTGAGTGGAAAGCAACTTGGGGAAGGCTAGAGATCAAGATTCATATGGTAGGAATGGAATATCTTGGCCTCAACACATGAGTAGGTGGTTCTCTCTCAGAAATGGTAAGTTGGAAGTGTAGGTTCGTTCTGATGGCTCTCTCCATGAATGAAGAGGAGGTGGAGGGGTATATATAGCCTCCACACAAAATATAACCGTTACACACAATTTACCAATATCGGTGGGACCAAATCAACAAACTCGGTTAGACCGATTTAGTAAACCTAGTGACCGTTAGGGTTTTCGATGGGACCGACATGCAACTCGGTAGGAACGATATGATTAGGGTTAGGGCATAACGTAATCTCGGTGAGACCGATTACACAAACTCGGTAGGACCGATTTTGGTAATAAGCTAACTAGAGAGTTGGTCCGTTAAACTTGGTGGGACCGGTTCGCCCATTTCGGTGAGACCGAAATGTTACGAAAAGGAAACAGAGAGTTTACATTGCAATCTCGGTGGGACCGATCACTCATCTCGGTGGTACCGAAACGTTACAAAGGGAAACAGAGAGATTACAATCCCATCTCGGTGAGAGCGAGATCCCTATCGGTGAGACCGATTTGCCTAGGGTTTGTGGCAGTGGCTATGACATCTGAACTCGGTGGCTCCGGGTAGAAAGAATCTGTGGGGCCGAGTTTGACTTTTGGTTTGGGTCATATGTGGATATGAGAAAGTAGTTGAGGGTTTTTGGAGCATATCACTAAGCACTGTGGAGCAAGAAACTCATTAAGCAACACCTCATCCCTCCTTGATAGTATTGGATTTTCCTATAGACTCAATGTGATCTTAGATCACTAAAATATAAAATGTAGAGTCTTGAGCTTTGAGCTTGAGCCAAACTTTTATCCTTAGTATTTTGAGGGATCCACTTTCCTTATCCATGCCATGCCATTCATTGAGCTTTTCCTGAAATGTTCATCTTGGAATGATGTTAGCTCAATGAGCTATATCTTGTTAGGAATTACCAAAACCACCTAGGGATAGTTGCACTTTCACTCATGCAATATGATATAAACCCCATCTTTTTATCCTCGATGGCAACAATACAATACGTGCCTTGCTGCCCCTGCTGTCACTGGGAAAGGACATCGCGAGATTGAACCCAAAGCTAAGCACTTCTCCCATTGCAAGAAAGATCAATCTAGTAGGCCAAACCAAACTTATAATTTGAAGAGACTTGCAAAGATAAGTCAATCATACATAAAAGAATTCGGAGGAGATTCAAATATTTACAAAAACACACGCAAAAACAGTTACATCGAATAGATCTCCTAGAAGATCAAGGAGAACATGGTATTGAGATCCAAAAAGAGAGAAGAAGCCATCTAGTTAATAACTATGGACCAGAAGGTCTATGGTAAACTAGTCACAACTCATCGGAGGGGCTATGGTGTTGATGTAGAAGCCATCCATGGTCGATTCCCGCTCCTGCAGAGCACTGACGAAGGCTCCAAGATAGGATCTCCCGGATAGAAAAGGTTACGGCGGTGGAATTAGGTTTTTGTTGGCTCCCCTGATGTTTTCGAGGTACGTGGGTATATATAGGAGGAAGAAGTAGGTCGGTGGCCGCCCGAGGGGCCCACGAGATAGGGGGCGTGCCCTATAGGGGTGGGCACACCCTCCACCCTCGTGGCTGCCTTGGATGCTTCTTGACTTGCACTCCAAGTCCTCTGGATCATATTCATTCCAAAAATCACGCTCCCGAAGGTTTCATTCCGTTTGGACTCCATTGATATTCCTTTTCTTTGAAACACTGAAATAGGCAAAAAAACAGCAATGCGGGATGGGCCTCCGGTTAGTAGGTTAGTCCCAAAAATGATATAAATGTGTAAAGTAAAGCCCATAAACATCCAAAGCGGGTAATATAATAGCATGGAACAATCAAAAATTATAGATACGTTGGAGACGTATCACACCGTAGGAACAAAAAATGGGAAGATCTTGTTTTGGGTGATGTATCTTTTTTTCAGTCAATGTAGTATGAATAATATGATGTAGGGGGCACCCATGAAGCTTATGTGGCTTGGATGCATGGCTATGAAAGGTTAGAGAAAAATAAATAGATAATGTGTTTAGAGTGCAATCCACTAAACAGATATACTTTGGATCCATTGCAACGGGCCGACACATCTATATCTATACCCCCTATATAGTGTGTGAAAAACTTTGAAAGTTGGTCATTGGATGAAGCCAATCCGACGGTACAAAGATGGCAAATCCGAGCAATATTGGCCGTTCGATATCATCTACATTCCACCAGATTCTGCCACATGTAGAATCCAGAAGACTCCATGGTTGAACTTAATTCATGACTAACTTTGCCACAACTAAGCTTAGGCAAAGTTAGTTTTCAAAATGAGAGCCACAAGTTGGCAAGCCTAAGGGAATCTTGCCACATTTTTTGTGTGTATGTCATGTGGGGCATTAGTGTGGCTTGCATAAGGTGTGTCTTGAACCAAACACTCACCTAAGTTAGTCAAACTTGCCTAACCTTACGTGTGGCAATCTTTAGCAACATTGTATGATAAGTGTGGCATTTCTAGGCCTAAAACCAAACAACCCATGTGTCTGCCACAAAAAATGTGGCTAACAAAATGGCCACCACAAGTGTGGCAAGATTTGGCAAGAAGTTGAGTCTATGACATGTGGACCATGTAGCTAGAAAAGTGTGGCAAGCCACAAGTGTAGCAATGAATCAAACACATGCCTAACATATTGTGGCACACCTAAGCTTAGGCGTGGCAACCTTAGGATGCAAACCAAACATCTATATCTATACCCCAATATAGTGTGTGAATAATTTTGAAAGTTGGTCGTTGGATGAAGCCAATATGGCGGTACAAAGATGGCAAATCCGAGCACTACTAGCCGTTGGATATGATCTACATTCCACCAGATTTTGCCACATGTAGAATCTAGAAGACTCCACATGTAGAACCATAATGCACAAACCACCAGAATCTCATGCGTGCAATGCACGTGTACCTTAGTAGTAGTTGGTAGTAGTAAGAAACAAATTCCGGGTTTGGCACGAGCTCGTACTGCGGGAGCACCACAAGGCCTGCCACAGGAGTTCCATTTCCCTCTCGGCGCTCACGGGACCGAACTTCAGTGGCTTAGTGCCCAGCCTGTGAGTCAATGACATGTGGACCTTAAATGCGGCTAGCCCACATGTCATTCTCATGGTGGTGGCGTGGTTCGCGACTCACTCATTCGAGATGAACCGGCCGGTGGTGGCGTGGCCGTGGCGAGGGTGCCACAGCTGGGCGTCGGGGCGTTACGAGGCATATATGGCCACACTGGCGGGTACTACCTGTAGTACAGAAGTACTCCAGTTGCGGCAACCATGAAGTACGGATCGGAGCACAGCAGCAGAGCAGGCAAATCGCATCCAATCAGGTGTGGCTGTGGTAGAAAGTTGATGGTCGCCGTAGTTCAGCTGTCCCGCATGTCATGCACACAAAGGCAGAGGAGCGATGGGGCCGAGAGGGATGAGGCGCACGTCAGGAGGATGAGGATCCCCTAACATGAACAATCCTACCATTCTGTCACTGACATGTGGGACCCCCAAGCGTGGGTCCCACCCGTCAGCGAAGGAAAGGCAAGGCAAGGCAGTGATAGCCACGTCAGAGGATCCATGTCCATGTCAGGAGATGTCGTGCCGTGGGTTGGAGCAGCATTGTGGGAATCACGTGTGGGTGTGGCAGTGGTAGAAACAAGAAACGTGATGGTCACCTTGGTTCAACTTCCATGGACAAGCTATCATGTCTGCTGACACATGTATATCAAAACTAGAGTGTTTATATTTCAAGCACGTGAACAAGTATTATTCTACTACTTTGGATCCATTGCAACGCATGGGCCAGCACATTGGTAGTAGTAGTGTCTATCTCTATCTCTAGAGGCCTTCCCTCGCTCATCCTTTTCTCTCACAAGATAAACTACTCATACAAACTCATCTTGATGTTCCATGGAACGCACGAGGATGTTTCCTTGGGGGTCTCTCCAGCGCGGCGTGGCCGTAGTTGCAAGTTGACGCCCCTTGAGATGCCGACGTTGAGGGGCACTCGGATTTCCTCCGATGAGCAGGTAAGATGAGTTTGATCACGTAGAAAATGCATTCTAAAGACTACATCCGTGTCCATTTCCTGATTCTCCCCCTGCCCACTATTTCACAGGTTAGGCTCGGTGCGCGTGGAGATTGGCTTGCATATGTACGGGAGGGTACCAACATCAATTTGCACAACATTTACAACGGTGATACCATTGTCGTAGAACCTTTGTCCAACATTGGGATCAGCCATACAACGTGCCACCGCTGGTACAATGGAACCACGATGAGATTGAATAAGATAGGACGAACCTTGCACATGGTGGTGAAAGGCGGACCATGCCGTCTGCGGCCGATTTGTTGCCGTACGAGTACGAAGATGCTATGCTCCTTACTAACCACATCTTCGCGGTGACAAACCAGGGGACTTATTTTGTATGGGACACATCCTACGATATACTCCCTCTCTCCCAGTTTATTTGTTTTGAATCTTTTCGTTCTATAAGTTTCAAATTCAAATTTAGAGCTCCCCATCGCATGTTGAGATTACAATGTCCATTAAATCATTGCATGCATGTATAATAAACAAACAAATCTCGAGTTTGGCACGAGTTCGTGCAGCGGTAGCACCACAAGGTTTGGCACAGGAGTTACATTTCCCTCTCAGGGCCGTCGGGACTGAGCTTCAGCGCCTTACTACACCTGCCTTTTAGTCAATAACATGTGGACCCGATAGGTGACTGAGCCACATGTAATGCTCCCGAAGGAGAGGGGCAGTGGTGCCGAGACGGGTGAGCCGCAGGTCGGGGGACATGTGGTGTCATGGGTTCGAGCGGCATCGTGGGAATCGCGTGTGGTTGCGGTAGAAACTTGATACTCTCTGCATTTTAGGTGGCCCACATGTCATGCACACAAAGGCAGTGGGGCGGTGCGGTTGAGAGGGGGTGAGGCACACGTCGGGGGACGTGGTGCCATGGGTTGGAGCGGCATCGTGGGAATTGCAAGTGGCAGTGGATGAAACATGATGGTCGCCGTAGTTGAACTTCCATGGACAAGCTGTCATGTCTACGGACACATGCATTGCATACCGATCACTGGAAGGAGTAGTAGAGAAAGCTATATATGCGGATAAATAGTTCCTTATAGTCAAGTGGACCCACACTACTACTTTGTTCCAAAGACATGCACACCATCGAAATAGTCCATTTATATGAATACACACGGAGAGGTAATAAATTTTTTTACAAGAGAGGAAATAGTTCATCCATCCATAATGCCGTCCTGCTGGTGCAGCCTTTTATTCTTCCTCTTCTTCTTCTTCTTCTTCTTCTTCTTCTTCTTCTTCTTCTTCTTCTTCTTCTTCTTCTTCTTCTTCTTCTTCTTCTTCTTCTGATTTTCTGTGGGAGACGGCTTCGCAACACGCTCTTTGGACCTTGCAGCTATCTCAAAACTCACACAGGCATTGAGGGCAGCATATTTTATCCGCTCATACATCAAGGGATAATTCTCCCATCCAGACGACCTTAATGCCACCGTCTCGTCACCCTTCTGAAGATTTGTACCGAGCACAAAATTTTCTACGTCGAATAGGGATGGTGTCTGTTTATCACAATCTTCTATAGGAATTTTGATTCTGGTTTGTGGGTCAGCGATGCTTTTCAAATCAAGGTTGTATGTCTCCAGCTTCTGTTTGTCCCCTTCGATGGCTGCCCCATAGAAGTATATGTCCTCCTGCGACAAGAAATCATGAAGCTCACGTGGTATGGAGGGCACGTGTATGATGTGGTACACCAAAACATCATCTTCAAGGCACAGTTGAAGGACGGCGGCGCGTTGGATCTTCCAGTGGCACGCTCCATGTACTCTACGTCAAGACCGATGACCCTCGTCTCTACATTTTCAAGGGAGTTGGATACATCGTTGATCCACTTCCAAACAACCCTTGGGTGGACGGTGATGATGGCAACTATGGTCAACGAGCCATCGACGAGGACATGTTGGACTCTAAAAACCTGCCTCTCGATCTCTTTCGCCATTTGGAACCGCTGGAACGGAGGGCTATGGTTTGGAGAATTAGGATCATATGGATAGTCTAACTGAAGTAGTAGATGATTATTTAAGTAGGTTAAAACAATGTGAACATAGTGGGGTTTGGATGCAAATGAAGACGAAGGGAAGGTGAAGAAGCTCAGGAAAATCGGTTCCCAATGGAGAAGTAAATGGGAGAAGTGGCGTGCAGGCAGTTGATTAGATGGCTAGGTAGACTAAACGAAAAGGCTATGCGGGTAGACTGAGGAGTCGTACCTGTTCGTGTGTGTTCCCATCCTTCCTGATAGGTGGAACCTATGCAAACAGATAAAAAAATGTGTCATAGCTGGTTCAGATGGATATTGGCGCGTGCCTGGGAGACACAACATTCTCTGGTTAAGGAATACACCCTCCGTCTAGGTGAGTAAAGTCACCTTATGAAAATCAGGTTTGCCCAAAACCTTTAGGCATGGAACATTAACTTCCTGCTCGATCCCCTCCCATCCTCATTAGCCAGCGTTCTCTTCCTCTGCTGTCGCATTCTACCTTTCCATTTTTCCTCTTCTCAAGTGTGGAACGATATGCATGCCATCCTTGATGCACCAGAACGACCACTGCATGCATCACGACAGGGCGTTGATTGGGCCTGCTTGGAGAGCTGAAAAGGCATCCTTATAACTACGTATTAATTCATGATTTTGCTTCCATTTGAAACAGTGCCATGCTTGGAAGTTTTGGTCGTCCCGGTGCTCTTTCTCATCCAATCTACATCCACCTAGGTTGCACTCACCTAGACAGAGTGAGTACACGGTTATCCTCATCAAAGGCCCATCTTTGCGCTTCCGCATGCATGAGAATTTGGTTCTGCTCGCAATATGGATGATACCTGGAGGATGAAGTGAGCAGGCATGCTACCACGACAGGCCTATTTCCGCCATACAGTACTGGAGTACTCATATTCCTACTACTAGTAGTAGTAGTACAATTGTGGTACACTTGATGGTAAAAATACTATTCATACGGTCCTCACAGTGAAGTGACAACACCCTGCACCTGACACTAGTCCAGGCGACATGTTCGGGTTACCAAAGTCAGCCTCACCCTGTGCACTGTGCAGTCTGTCACTGCCGCTGTACAGCACATTAGCATGCCTCGCCTCGTCTCCCTCCCCCCTCCCATAGCACCGCTCCATCTCCATCTCCATCTCCGTCTCCGTCTCCATCTCACTGTGCCCCCATGTACCGTCGCCTCCCCAGTACCACTATTCCCTTGCTAGCCGCTCCAGCACCGACAGCCTTCTTCCCCGTAAATCAAGCCCCAAAAAAAACCACCTTCCAAACTCCAACATGGACGAACGCGAACAACGCAGCATCCATATGAGCCGCGATTGGAGCAATCTGCCCAGTGACATCCTCGACCTTTGTTGTTCGTGTATGGATATGTTGAGTGCCCTGCGGCTGGCTGCATGCTCGAGGGACATGCACACTGCCATCGTCGAAGCAAGGCCTAAGCTTTTCAAGACAACCTGCTTGCTGCTATCTGGTCTTGCGAGATTGGCTCACCATGATCCTTAGGCGTACATGATGCCCCTTGACTTTAATTCGATCTCCATTAGCCGAAACTTCTTTGCAGGTATGTAGTGGGTCGCCGTACATCATTTCCCTCGACTTCGATCTGATCACCATCGCCCGAAACTTCTTGGCAGGTATGTACTGGGCCGGCATGAACTCCCACTGGATGGCTGCCTTCAGAGAAGACGGTAAAAAGTTGGTGCTCGTGAACTTCCATACCTCCCATGAGATTATCCTTCCTCCGTTGGATTATATAGACTTTTACCATCGTGGTCCAAGTCATCTAGATTACCACGTCAGTTGGACGGACCTTGTTTTGCAGAAGATTGTAATATGCCAAGTGCCCACACGACATGCGAATTATGCAGACTTCAAGCTAATTGCCTTGTTCGACCATGGACTCGTCTATCTTTACGCCGTTGCCTTCTTTAGATGGAGACAACTCAGCTCACAGTGGATCATCGTCAAAGCTGATACACACTTCTGTGATGCTATTGAACACAATGGCATCATCTACGCGATCGACAAAGCAGATGGCACCACGTATTGCTGGGACGGCGCGTGTAAGTTGTTTCCATCTCATGTTAATGATGACGCCATGACACTGTTTGAAGTTTTTGTGATGATTGGCATATCCCTGTTTGAGCAGAATTTGAGTAGAACTATGGCAATGTATTAGAGATGCCGTAAATCAGCTATATTTGGAATGAGTTAATTCATGCGATTGTGACCATGTCATTACAGCCAATTTGTACCCCTGAATAATCAAACGGTTAGGAATATATGGATATTCTCCTTATTTTACATTAATCTATATACTACTACTAAATATGAGTGTGTATCAATGGACATGTTAGTTTCCTCATTTTCATGATGTACAAACATGCACCACATTGTTGTTTTCATCTAACCATACATTAGGGAAGTAAATGTGCATATGGAGAACTCTACATTTGGAAGTAGTGAAATCCTGTAATGCTTACCATGTGTACATACCTATATTCGCTCTTCAGCAATCAATGGCTAGAATAATATCCTCACAAAAATTTTGCCCACAGAACACGAGTATATAGACAATGCATGGTCTGTTAGTTACCTTGAAGAATTTGTTTGTGAGGACAAAACATGATTACATAACATGCATGACATGGTAGTTTCCTGTGAAGAATCGATTGTGAGATAACATGAGTATAACCATGCATGGCACTTCTATATTTTCGAACCCAGTATACATTTCCCTGTATTTTCCTCCCAGTTCCAACAGGGACATATCAACGTTGTTTCTTGCATTATCCTACCCATACTCTGAACAATGTTGATCTTACATTAACACTGCCTGTCCTTTTTGATATGATGCAGTGTCCCTACAGTTACTGCCCTTTGTAATCACACCACCTTTGCCAAAAACAGGGAAGCACAATTGGTTCCTCGCTCAATCAGACGACAGCAAAAGACTGATGATCATTTGGACACATGAGCCAGAAAAGTTATATTGCAAAAACCCCATTGTATACAAGCACTGCGAAATACGTGAGTATTCAGACAGTGGCTATTACGTCTATGAGCAGGATACCAGCTTGTTGGGGCCTTCAGGATTTTTTAGTTTGTCGGTGGGAAACGACACCTTGGGTTCACTGGAATCCCTACTATGGTTGCGGGGCGCGGGGACCGTGAGAAGAGCGGGACTAGCAGGCAGCACGAAGGGGATTTACCCAGGTTCAGGCTGCAAAGATGCGTAAAACCCTACGATCCTGCTTTGGTGGATGTATTTAGTGTTCTGGAGCTCTTGAACTAGCTCTGGGTGCTGCTAGGTTCCAAAGAGCCGAATCCTTTTCCAGTGCTCCATGGGCCTCCTTTTATAGGCGAAAGGGGCTGCCACAGTGGCACACAGGAGGTGGAAAGTGCTACGGCGCTATAGGCTTATCGCTGGTATTACAGGACAAAGCGCATTTAATATGAGGCATAGGTGTCCCTTCACTTTATCGGGGGCGGGGGCGAGGCCCGTCTCGTCCATCGCCGCTCCTCCTCGTTTCGACACGCGCCCTGGCCAGCGGTGCATGCGGTGCCATGTAGGCAGGCAGGCAGCGGAGGTGGCGCGGTGGTGGAGCCTCCACGAAGGGCTGCATGTTGCCACGCAGGTGCCTGCCCAGCTGGTTGGGTTCACAGCTGCATGCGTACGGCGGCAGGGACTTGGCTGGTGTAGACCTAGCGGTGGCCCTCCCGGCGTGCTTGCCGAGCCCGGCAAGGGTCTTGCCGTAGCGCGCTGGCGTCCCCGCAAGGATCTTGCCAGGGGTCTTGTGGATTTCTTCGGTGAGGATGGTTGCCTTCCTATCGTCATTTGATCTTAACTATTCTTTGTCTTCACAAAGATCTGCATGCCACCACGGAGGTGCCTCCCGAGCCCTGTCCCAATGCGTTAGCGTTGGTGGGCTCAAAGGTGGCTCACTCGGCTGGTGTGGGCGAGCTGCCCCGGCAAGGGTCCTTGCCATGGAAACCTTCTTCATCCCTCCGATCCTTTTGGTCGTGGTCCTTGTCGTTGCTTTGTTTGTCTTGTGCCTTAGGCTTTTCTCCGGCTTCCCTTTCCTGCCCTGCTATGCATGGCCGTGGCGGGTGGCTCTGACTGCCCGTGCACAAGTAAAGGGGTCAAAAGGGGAGCCCCTAGTTTTGTACAATGACACGAGCCCCCGGACCTGGGCCATACATAAGGGCAGCACGTTTTTGGGCCAGACCCAGAATGGTGCGCGGGCAGTTTGGGGCGGATTTTACTGCGGTAACTGCTCCGTCCGCTGTGCTTCCCCACGACCCGCGTTGAATGCATGACGTGGGGGTTGTGCGCGCGCGCATGACGGAAGCATGCTGGCGTCACCTTGGGGCGGACAGTAAAGAGGCGGCTTGTGTGTCTCTTTGAGACTGTAGGGCGACTGCTCATTTACTGCCTCGCTCGGGAACCGTCGCTCGACGCGTGCCATTGCGCCTATCCCTCGCGACACGTTCGCTGCATGCACGATGTAGGGCGAATGACAGGTGCGCGGGATGTGGGAAGTCATGCACGTGGGTGGGTTGATTCCCACGCGCCTTCAATGGAGCTGGGAAGGCGGTCGACGGCCCCGCTTGCTGTCACTTCATCGGGCTGGATTGGCCGAGAGGGGGGCGGCTGAACCTCGCCCCCACCCCTTTATAAAGAGGGGAGCGGAAGGAACAGTGCCTCAACCCTTTGTCATTTGCCTCTCCCCATTCATGTTTCTTCCTTTCTTCTGCCATGGCGAGGGGGCGCAGCGACACTTCATCGGTGGCGGCGAGGGTTTCGGCTAGACAGCGCATCGCTCCTCCCCAAGAGCACATAGTGGCGGAGCCGGCCGCTAGAGGAAGGGGGAGGGGGAGAGGTCGAGGCCGTCATAGTGCCCAAGGGAGAGGAGGACGGGGTGGCAGATCAGCCTTGCCTCCGCCAGCAACCCCCCCTCCGATGGAGGGCCACGCCAGGGACAACCCCTGTGAATTCTTCGTCAGGCTGCGCCAGCCACCGCGCCGTCGCCTTCGCCTCCCGACTCCATTTGTGCAGGAGATGGAGCTGGATCCGCCGCAGGTGTTGCGCCTGCATATGAGGGGTTGTGGGAACAGCGACATAGGGGCCGACGTCGAGTTCCCCGCCCCTCATGTCATGTATCTTCACCGAGGGTGGAAGACCTTCGCTCGCCTCCACAGCTTGAAAGATGGGCTCACTCTCCATTTCAAACTAATGGAGGGTTGCCTCCTCTCCGTCAAGATCTCCGGGCACTTTGGGACTCGCGTGAGGTGCTGCGTGGAGAGCTCCTCCGACGATGAAGATTCCTCCTCAAGCGAGAGTGGCGAGGAAGACAACGGCAGCGACGACGAGGGCGGCGGGCGGCAGGATGACGGGTCCGACTAGGTGTCGGGCGCCGCTCCGGATGGCACCGGCGACCCCATCATCTGTGTCACCGGCTCCTTGAACTTCTCGGGGTTGCCTCCTTGGGCGGCTGGCGTAGGGAGGCTGCAGAATAGGAAGAGGGTGGGCGGCAAGGCCGTCAAGTCGGAGTACGCGGGCACCGACGCCTTCATCGCATATTGACGTCCTGCCGCCTCGTCTTCGAGCTCTGCCTCCTACGCCGCCACCACCATCTAGCCCTTGGACGGCCACTGAGATGTTTTCCTGGTGTCTTCTGCCACTCGTAGCTCGCCTAGGCACCCCTTTTGCCCTTTTGCTTTCTTGTTCCATTTCCTGAGGAGAGGGACAAGAAAGGGATTACAGGCACCTTATCTCTTTTTAGTCTTGTAAGCCTTCGGGCCTTTGTTAGCTTTATAACTTGTAATCCCCTTGCTCATGTTTTTCATTTCATATGGACTGTACCTGTACGGGATGTTTTTTAATGAAAAAGGGATTTTTGCCGGGTTTTTCGTTCACAGGTGGAACCTACGACAAGGAGTGAATCCTTGTTATCCTCAAGATAAACGTTTTTCGCCCGGCAACAGGCCTTGCCGTCCCCCCACTTTGCTCGACCTTTCTCACGCCCTTGGTGGAGGCCGGGATGAGGTGGGCTTAGGCTCCCCATTTCATCTCCTTGCTGTCGCGGCTACAACCAGATCCGGCCCCAGGAGATGGCCCTAGGGTGCCGAAAAAGGGGAGCACGGTAGCTCGGAGATAGAACGGGGTCTCACGAATCCCAGTCCATAACGAAATGGATGACAAAGGATAGCGAACTTATCTAGATCTGCAGCCCCTGGCAACCTTGTCTTGATGAATCCTTGTCCTTGCAGCCCCCTTGACAGGGTTCGGACGCCGGTCCGTCCCCCTTTCTTCCAAAATAGCTTGGCAAGGATATTTATATGCCCTGCAAACCAAGGAAGATAGAGAAGAATAGAGAGACACGCACTTGACCTCTAAGATAGGGGTTAGCCGCCACTAAGCACTATCAACCCTAACCAAGGAAGAGACTCAACCTAGCATGCATGCTATAACTTAGGGCGCCGGTGCTTTGTTTATTTATGCTCAGGGTCTGCGCCTAGGTTTGTACAAAGGGTTACATGCCTTGCCGGCAAGGCTTGTACAAAAGGGTGGCTTGCCGGCAGGCCCGGCAGCCGCGCCTTATGGGTAAAACTTGCGAAGATGCTCGATGTTCCAGGAGTTGCTCACTGGAATGGCATCTTCGGTCTCCAGGCGGACTGCGCCAGGCCTGGTGACTCGTGTTATCCGATAAGGGCCTTCCCACTTTGGCGTCAACTTGTTGGAATTCTTGGCTGGTTGAACTTGCTGAAGAACAAGGTCGCCTTCCTCAAAGCTCCGGGCATGAATCTTGCGGCTATGGTAGCGGCGCAAGGCTTGTTGGTATTGTGCCACTCTCACAGCCACCCGGAGACGATCTTCCTCAAGGAGCATCGCGTCATCTTGCCGCAA
This sequence comes from Triticum aestivum, assembly GCF_018294505.1. NCBI lineage: Eukaryota > Viridiplantae > Streptophyta > Magnoliopsida > Poales > Poaceae > Triticum > Triticum aestivum. Next base: position 122,540,757 of record NC_057801.1, on the reverse strand, counting down.
TCACTGTTGCTTAAGCTCATCATAAGCGAGCACTCGAGGTGACCCGTATATGAGTTCCATGGGGAGAACTGCTTCTACCCCGTAGACCAGGGCGAAGGGTGTCTGGCCGGTGGCTCGATTTGGCGTCGTTCTGATCGACCAAAGAATCGCCGACAACTCATCAATCCAGCACCTTCACCTCTTGCGCAGCCTATCAAAAGTATTTGTTCTTAAGCCTCGCAGGACTTTGGCATTTGCTCTCTCTGCTTGGCCGTTGCTCCGGGGATGTGCCACGGAAGCAAAACAGACCCTGCTGCTGAGATCCTCAATGTATTGCATGAAGGCATGGCTTGTGAACTGTGTGCCGTTGTCAGTGATGATCCTGTTGGGTACCCCAAAACGGCACACTAGTCCTTTCAAGAACTTGATGGATGATTGCGTTGTCACCTTCCTCACTGCTTCCACCTCTGGCCACTTTGTGAACTTGTCGATTGCGATGTACAAGTACTCAAAGCCCCCGACAGCGTGGGGGAAGGGGCCCAATATGTCGAGCCCCCAAACCAAGAAGGGCCAGGAGAGGGGGATAGTTTGAAGGGCTTGAGCTGGCTGATGGAGCTTCTTCAAATGGAACTGGCATGCTTCGCACTTGGTTACTAGTGCCGTCGCATCCTGGAGGGCGGTGGGCCAGAAGAAAACCTTGCCGGAAAGCCTTGGTGGTAAGGGCCCTCGACCCTATGTGGGAGCCACATATGCCTCCATGTATCTCTGCCAACAGCTTTAGTCCTTCCTCCCGGGAGTTGCACTTCAATTTCACCCCATTCGGTCTTTTTCTGTACAATACGTCATCAATGAGTTGGTATGGAGCAGACCGGTGGGCTACTTTTTTCTGCCTCTTCCTGGTCCTCAGGAAGCTCTCCTTTTTGGAGGAATCGGACGGTGGGCTACGCCCATGCCGGAGCCTGTGGCTCGAAGACAAGGACCAAAGGCATCTCTTCTTCCACGGGAGCGGCCGCTTCCACGGCCATGACCTGAGGTCCTGCCAGAGTCGGTTGCCCCGCGGCAGGATCGGCATCCACGGCAACATCTTCGCCGGCAGCTCCGGGGAGCTCGGTGGGGAAGTACTTGCCCGGGCCTAGCTTCCTCCACTTGTTCTATCCGGTCGATGGCTCAACGGACGGTTGAGTTAACTGAAGCACAAAAGTACCTGGTTCCACAGGTAGCTTATGGGCAGCGCGCTTTGATAGGTAGTCGGCGATGTCGTTCTCCGCCCGAGGGACATGCTCCGCTTGTATACCATCAAAGCGCTCCTCCGGTTTCCTCACCTCATCTACGTAAGGTTACATCAATGGGCTTTGATAATCTTTGTTGATTTTCCTGACGACGAGCTATGAGTCGCCCCTGACGATGAGCTTTTTAACTCCGAGGTCTGCTGTGATCCTGAGACTGGCAAGCAAACCCTCGTACTCGGCGGTGTTGTTGATTGACATCTCCCGGGGGAAGTGCATCTGAATGACATACTTGAGGTGCTCTCTAGTGGGTGCGACAAGTAGCACACCAGCACCGGCGCCTTGCAGCGAGAAGGCACCATCAAAATACATGATCCAATTGCGGCTCGTTTACTTGCCGGGGAGAGTGGTCTCCTGTAACTCTTCGTCGAGCGTCGAGGTCCATTCTGCAACAAACTCCGCCAAGACTCTGCTCTGAATTGTTGAGGTACTTTAGAACTTCAAAACGAAACTTGATAGCTCCAGGGCCCATTCCACAATCCTCCCCGTTGCATCTGGGTTATGCAGTTTCTGTTGCAATGGGTGGCGAGTGACCACCGTGATCTCGTGTGCTTGGAAGTAATGGCGCAGCTTCCTTGAAGCCATAAGGAGGCCGAAGAGCAGCTTTTGCACACCTGAGTACCTCGACCTTGCCCCCTGCAAGAGGGAGCTGATGAAGTACATTGGGTGTTGTACCATTTTCTTCTTCTGCGTCCCTTCACCCGGTCGCGCGGGTCCTGTCACGCTGGCGCCAGTCTTGCCGGGACCGGGCCCTGCTGGGGACTCAGTCTTGCTAGGACCGAGCCTTGCCGGGGAGGGTTCCGGCTCACCAACTGTTGACTCCGCCGCTGCCGCCATCTCCTCATCGACCTCTCTCTGCGCCACTAGTGCGGCGCTAACCACCTGATTCATTGCCGCTAGATAAAGCAGCAACGGTTCTTGTGGTTTGGGTGCAACCAGCACTGGGGTAGAGGAGAGGTATTTCTTCAAGTCTTGCAGCGCTGCCTCGGCCTCTGGGGTCCACTCCATTGGCCTTGCTTTCTTCAAAATTTTGAAAAAAGGGAGGGCACGTTCCGCGGACTTGGAGATGAACCGGCTCATGGCAGCAACGCAGCCAGTGAGCCGATGCACGTCCTTGATCCGCTTGGGTGCCTCAATCTGCTCGATGGCCTTGATCTTGTCTGGGTTTGCTTCAATCCCGCGCTGGGACACAAAGAACCCGAGAAGCTTGCCAGACGGGACGCCGAAAACGCACTTCCCAGGGTTCAATTTGAGGTTGATCTTATGCAGGTTTGCAAATGTTTCCTCCAGATCTTGCACAAGGGTTGCTTTGTCTTTGGTTTTGACCACTTTGTCATCCAAATAAGCTTCCATATTTCTATGTAGCTGGGGCTCAAAACCAATTTGGACTACTCTTGCAAAGGTTGAGCCAGCACTCTTCAACCCGAAAGGCATCCGTAAAAAGCAATATGTGCCACATGGGGTGATGAATGTCGTCTTTTCCTCATCTTCTTTCGTCATGAAGATCTGGTGGTATCCTGAGTAGGCGTCAAGGAACGATAAGAGGTCACACCCAGCCATGGAGTCAACAATATGGTCAATGTGCGGTAACGGGAAGGGATCCTTTGGACAGGCCTGATTGATGTCTATGTAATCAATACACAGACTCCACTTCCCATTTGCTTTGTGCACTACTACCGGATTGGCCAACCACGTCGGATAGAGCACTCCTCTCACCAAGCCTGCCACCTCTAGCTTTCTGATTTCCTCCGTGATGAACTCCTGCCTCTCCAGAGCTTGCTTCCTGACCTTCTGCTTGACAGGCCGCGCATGAGGACAGACAGCAAGGTGGTGCTCAATCACCTCCCTGGGAACGCCGGGGATGTCGGAGGCTTGCCATGCAAACACATCGACATTTGCCCGCAGGAAGGTGACGAGCTCGCTTTCCTATTTGCTGTCGAGGGTGGAGCTTATGGTGAACGCTCCCCCCGTGTCGTCCTCCTTGACGGGCACCTTCTTGGTCTCTGGTGGTGTGGCTCTGGACTTCTTGCTCTCACCGACGTAGCTCTCTGGCACGTTCTCAACGGAAGCACAACACCCCAAAGAGGTGCGCTTACCAGAGTGGGCGCGAGGGGTCTCGCCGGTATTCCTCTCCCCGGGGGCTCCATCGGCAGGAGTAGGTGCCTTAGCGGCAACTGCTGCAACTGCTTCCCAGTAGAGTTGGTCGGCGTAGATCAACGCATCTTTCTTGTCGGAGGGGACGGTGATGATGTTCATCGGTCCGGGCATCTTCAGCATGTTGTAGGCGTAGTGTGAAGCCGCCATGAACTTGGCTAGTGCCGAGCAGCCGAGGATCCCGTTGTAAGGCAAGGGGATCTCGGCTACATCAAAAACAATCCTTTCCGTCCTATGGTTCAGCTCACCTCCGAATGTCACAGGAAGCGTGACCTTTTCCCTTTGGTTGGCTTCTCCCTAGGTTAACCCCTTGGAACGTGCCCGTTTCCTCGAGGTCTCCATCGGGGATCTGCAGCCTTTTGACCATAATAGGCGATATCAAGTTCAGGCCGGCCCCGCCATCAACCAACATCTTCGTCACCTTGAGGTTGCGGATTGTTGGCGAAACCAACAACGGCAAGCACCCGACCGCATTAGTGCGGTCAGGGTGGTCCTCGACGTCGAAGATGATGGGCATGCTGGACCATTTCAGCAGCTTCCGTGCGTCGAGCGATGGCTCCACCGCCGTGATCTCACGCGCCCACTGCTTGAGTTGGCGGTGGGATGTATGCAGCGAGGCGCCACCATCAATGCACATGGCCTCTGTGGCTTTCTGAAACTCGTGGTCGACGGACTCATCATCCTCGTCATGATCACCGTCTTCCTGCTTCTTGTTGCGGCCCCGGGCGGGCCTCTCCTACTGATTATCCTTGCCGCGGTGGCCTCCTTGGCTCCCATGTTTCTTGCCGGATCCTTCGGCACCATCTTGGCCTTTCTCCTTGTCTCGCCACTCATACTCAACTTTCTGCTTCTTGTGGAGCAGCTCTACCTGCCGACAGTTTTGGAGATCATGGCCCTTGGTGCGGTGGATCTTGCAATACTGCTTGTCGGAGCCTCCTGGCTTATCGGCAGCCGCCAAGGCCCGGCAAGCGGCACACCCGGCAACCTCCTTGCCGGGGTCACTTGCCTTTGGTTTCTTGGTGGTGCCGGTATCATCGGATCCCTCGACGGCAAGCACGGTCTTGCTCCTGCACTTCCTATTACGGCGCCGGCTCTTCTTCACCGGGGTAGCGGTGTCATCCGTGGAGTCGGTTTATGCACCGGCGTCTTCGTTGGGGTACTTCCTTCCCTCTTCAGCATGAGCGCACGGATCGGCCAGAACATAAAGCTCATCCACATCCCGGACCTTGTTCATCACCAGCTCTTCACGCATCTCACGATTGCGCACATTCTGATGGAATGCACTGATCATGGCAGCAGGATGAATGTCGGGGATGTTGTACTGCACTCGGCTGAACCTTTGGATGTACTTGTGCAAGTTCTCCCCTTCCTTCTGGGGGATGATGTGTAAATCACTCACCTGGCCATGAGCCTGGTAACCTCCGGTGAAGGCGCCAACAAACTCATGGCACAGATCCGCCCAAGAAGAGATGGAATCCACCGGCAAGTGCATCAACCATGACATAACATTAGGCTTGAGTGCCAACGGGAAGTAGTTGGCAAGCACCTTATCATCGTGGGCCCCAGCTGTCGGTGTCAAAACCGGCGGATCTCGAGTAGGGGGTCCTGATCTGTGCGTCTTAGTCTGATGGTAACAGGAAGCAAGGGACACAAAGTTTACCCAGGTTCGGGCCCTCTCGATGGAGGTAAAACCCTACTTCCTGCTTGATTAATATTGAAGATATGAGTAGTACAAGAGTAGATCTACCACGAGATTGTAGAGGCTAAACCCTAGAAGCTAGCCTATGATGGTATGATTATAATTGTGATCGGCCTTCTAAGGACCAACCTCTCCGGTTTATATAGACTCCAAAGAGGGCTAGGGTTTACACAGAGTTGGTTACAAGGAAGGAAACATAATATCTGGATCGCCAAGCTTGTCTTCCACGCAAAGGAGAGTCCCATCTGGACACGGGCCGGAGTCTTGAGTCTTGTATCTTCACGCTCCAATAGTCCGTACGATGTATATAGTACGGCTGTCTGGATAACCCCTAATCCAGGACTCCCTCAGTAGCCCCTGAACCAGGCTTCGATGGCGATGAGTCCGGCGCGTGCAGTCTTGTCTTCGGCATTGCAAGGCGGGTTCCTTCTCCAAATACTCCAAGGTAATTATCAAACACTCAGACCGTGTCCGGATCTACAAGATGATCTTCACACACCATTGTAGGGAACATAGCATAAATCCGTTCTGCTGGCAATCTTCATACGTCATGCCCTTGCATCGTGGCCTGGTCCAACACGAACCGGTGTTTCTTGCCCCACCTTGACTCGTGTTGCGAGGCAGTTTTATTGGCACGTCCTGCCAAAGCAGAGATCGTGTTCCTCTTATTACGGGATCTTTCATCAATATGGGCGTGTGTGACCCCACGAGGACCGTTGGTATGACTCCGTGTATGCTTGGATAAGTCTCAAGCGGTCATGTTGAGGACTCTTGATATTCATCCCCTTTATAAAGGGGTTGAGGCCTATGCCTCTTCTCCACCTCCCTTGCTCCTTCTCGCACCTTGAGTTCTAACACCCAAGACCTAAGCTCCAACACCTCAGACCCTCCAATATGTCCGGATCCGACGCAAAAGGCCGATGGGTGGCCTCCTCGATCCAAGAGGAGGACATTACGAAGCTTAGGGAGGTCGGATACCTGACCGCCGATATCCAGCACAGGCTTCCTACTACAGGGCAGGTTATCCATACACCAGAGCCCAATGAGAGCGTTGTGTTTGTCCCTCACTTCCTCCGAGGCCTGGGCCTCACCCTCGACCCCTTTGTGAGGTGGCTCATGTTCTACTACGGGTTGGATTTTCATGATCTGGCTCCGGACGCTATCCTCCATATCTCGTCGTTCATTATTGTGTGCGAGGCTTTTCTCCATGTCACCCCACACTTCGGCTTATGGCTCAAGACCTTCAATGTGAAGCTGAAGATGATCGAGGAGCGGTATGCGGAGTGCGGAGGTGCCATAATAAGCAGGAATGCCGACGCCCCATGGCCAGAGGGTTCTTTCCCGAAAGTATCCGATGTATGGCAACGGAGGTGGTTTTATGTTACGGCTCCCAGACGCACAAAGTGGGTAGCCGCCCCCGAGTTCCTCTCGGGCCCTCCATCACAGTTGGCGTCTTGGACCGACGTAGGATGGAATTGGGGGCCCGCTGGTGATATACCAATGCTGCAGAATTTTATCCGGGAGCTTCTTGAGAGGGACATAAATCTTGTCAGCATAATTCAAGTGATGTTAATCCGACGGATGTTGTCATGCAAACGTCAGCCTCTCCGGATGTGGGAGTTCAATCCGGAGGGTCCGCGGACTATTAAGCACTTCTTCGGCCTGAAGCTCGAAGGGATGTGTAAATTATTCTTCGGACCACAAGTAAAGTGTCCGGACACCACCGAGGATGCGGGCCTAAGCTGCTATCGCCCAGATGCCCAAATAAGTAACCTTAAAGCCGGACACTTCGTTTATATTTTTCATAACCATTATTATGAAAAACCCTCTGTGGCTAGGAATGGCTCAACAAGGCAGAGAGAATCAGGTGTCCAACGCCACTTCCTGAAGGCTCGCCTGGTCCAACCGTTGCCAAGATGCTTGGTCGGGTGCTCAGCAAAATCCCCTCAGGGAAAGGTGAGGGAAAGGGCAGTGAAGCCGAACTTCACACACTACACATCCAAACCGGGGGAATCGTTGCCTCCCCTGAGGAGGATAGTCGAGAAGGGGAGGCTAAAGCCTCCTCCCCGCGCGGGAGAAAGAGGGCCGCCTCCGAAGATGTCACGCCCAATAAGCGACCCTATCCAAAAGGAACTCGAAGGTCCCACCAAGGATAGACCCGCATATTCAAACGCTTTTGCAAGGTGGATATCATTACATCAACATTACATAAAAGATGGGGATATATACATAAGGCGCACAATGCCACACGAATACAACATCATCTTACATAAGAGCACCATCGACTATGGATGAAACACAAACAGAAACTCAAACGACATCCACCCTGCTAACCCAGGCTGCTGACCTGAAACCTATCCCATGATCGAAGAAGCAGAAGAAGAACTCAATGCAAGCAAACATCACTCTTGTGTCATGATCATCGCAAAACCTATACCAGCAACTGTTGTTGTAGTAATCTGTGAGCCACGAGGACTCAGCAATCCCATTACCATGGGTATCAAGACTAGCAAAGCTTAAAGGGAATGGAAGGGGTAAAGTGGTGAGGTTGCAACAGCGACTAAGCATGATATGGTGGCTAACATACGCAAATAAGAGCGAGAAGAGAGCAAATGGAACGGTCATGAAGCTAGCAATGATCAAGAAGTGATCCTGAACTCCTACTTACTTCAAACATAACCCAAAACCGTGTTCACTTCCCGGACTCCGCCGAAAAGAGACCATCACGGCTACACACATAGTTGATGCGTTTTAATTCGGATCTGGTGTCAAGTTATCTACAACCGGACATTAACAAATTCCCATCTGCCGCATAACCGCGGGCACGGCTTTCGAAAGTTTATACCCTGCAGGGGTGTCCCAACTTAGCCCATGATAAGCTATCGCGATCAACGAAGGATATACCTTCTCCCAGGAAGACTCAATCAGACACAGAATCCCGGATTACAAGACATTTCGACAATGGTAAAACAAGACCAGCAAGACCGCCCGTTGTGCCGACAAATCCCGATAGGAGCTGCATATATCTCGTTCTCAGGGCACAACGGATGAGCAAGACGACGGGTTGGCATAGACCTTGGTTGCCAGGGGGCGCTGGACATCGCTCGGTTTGGACCAACACTTAGACAAGCATTGGCTCGGGGGGGCTAAAACAAAGATCACCCTCGCGTTAATTACTCCCAAGGGAAATGTAGGTGATGGTGAGGCAAATGGTAAAACCAAGGTTGGGCCTTGCTGGAGGAGTTTTATTCAAAGCGAACTGTCAAGGGGTCCCATGAATCACCCAACCGCGTGAGGAACGCAAAATCCGGGAACATAACACCAGTATGACGAAAACTAGGGCGGCAAGAGTGGAACAAAACACCATGCATAAGGCCGAGCTTTCCACCCTTTTCCAAGTATATAGATGCATTATTTAAATAAGAGATATTGTGATATCCCGATATAAACCTGTTTGCCATGGTGCAATCTTCAACTTCACCTGCAACTAGCAACGCTATAAGAAGGGCTGAGCAAAGCGGTAACATAGCCAAGCTACGGTTTGCGAGGAAGGGTGAAAAAGGTTAGAGTCTGACATGGCAATTTGGGAGGCTTGATAAACAGGTGATAGGTAGCGTAGCATAGCGATAGAACGAAGCAACTAGCATAGCAATGATAGTAGTGAGATCCAGGGTAGCGGTCATCTTGCCTGAAATCCCACAAGGAAGAAGAACGAGTCCATGAAGAAGATGAAGCCACGAAGACGAACCAAGCGTAGACGAACAAATTCTCACGATCGCAACGATACGGGAACTACCGAGAAGAAGCACACAACATGGTAAACACGCCACACATATACAAGACATGATGCACAACAAGCATGATGCATGACAAAGCTAGATGAGGCTACTCATGACAAGAGATGATGCATATAAGAGCAACACATCAAAGCAAGTTTAAATGAGGCCGGAAACAACATATAACAAATCCGGTAAGTCCTCATATGCATATTTCGATATTGGTCCAGATCTGAATAAACCTTATGTTCAAGTTTTTAAACAGCAAGTTAAGATGTACCAAGATGATCTACACGAGATTCTAGTCAAGTTACATATAAAGTTCATTTAGTTCGGAGCTACGGCCTAGAAGATATGAGCAAAACAAGTTAAACATGGCATTGATGCAAATTCATACAAACATCAAGCAAACACGCCAAAACAAGTATGCAACATGATAATATGAAACTACATGCAATTCTAAGCAAGTTTCATATAGAGCACACTCAAAACGGAGCAACGGTGCAACACATACACTCCAAACAAGACATAACAATCTGCCCAAAACAGCAACTAGTCATATAGCAGGCATCAAAACAACATGCTATAGTACCACAATATGAAAACAAAAGGCATGGTCATGATGTACAGGTAAAGCATAACAAAACATGAACACTGAGCTATCTCCAGAAATCATTAGAACATGCTCAAACACACATGGCAAGATTGCAAATAATAACAGTTTCAGACTTTGCAGAAATAACATCAGGTTGCAATGTTTAGAGCTATCGAACAACATGTTAAAGGAACTTATCATGGCAAACAAAGGCATGGCATGAATCTACTAATTGCATAGAACACAAGTTCTTTACTGACCATGAGCCAAAAAGGATCAAAAGATATGATGGCACCCATGTAAACATGGCAAGTTATATGACAGATTCATACATGGCTGGAACAACGATAAGTAGGCATGTTGGTGAGCTTGAACCACTCAACACAGAGCAGTACATGGCATGAAAAGGCAACCAACAGTAAGAAGACATGTTTATGAAGTTAAGAATGGCAAGATCAAGTTCATAGGGTGCATGGATCACTAGCAAAGCACATGGCAACAACTGAACTTAATGTTAACAGGCTGACAGCAACATTATTTAGCAATTTGGGAGCAAGATAACAACAAGCTACAGCAGGCTAAAAATGCAACCAGGGGCATGGATGGATAGATCATGACATGTATAACAAAACATCCTTAGTGAACATCTCCAGATTATGCATATAATGACTTGTAGCAGCAGGTTTACATAGCATCACAAAATAACAGATTCAGGCTAGCAAAACAGCAACAGCATGTACACTACTTCACGAGATCGATTCACTCACCACAAGTCATTTCATGACAATATAAGCACAGCATCAACAAGAAGACATGTTTATGAAACTAACCAAGGCAAGAACAAGTTCATAGCAGGAAAGGATCAACTACAACAACCTTGGCAAAATTGAACATGTAAACAATCTGCCAGGAAACATTTTATAGCAAAAGTAGAGCAAGAAAAAGACATGCTAGACTACTCCATAATTGCAAACAGGGGCATGAATGGATAGACAATAATCATATGTTCAAAACCTCCTTACTTAAGTATCTCAAAATAAGCTTGGATCTCTCTGTAGCATCAAGTTTACATGGCATAAAAATAACAGCAGAACAGGGACTGAAATCAGCAACATCACGAAGCCTAGTTTGCATGCTTGTTCTAGTCACCACATTGATCAAAAAAATACATAGAATATACCCCTGTAAATATAGCATGATGTAGCACAAAACACATGTAGACATCAACCTCATAGGATGCACACATCAAACATGGAAAAAATGACAAATGAACATGTTCTGTTAACAGACAGCAGACAACATTATATAGCACTCTTGCAACTAAGATTCAGGCATCAAGATGGCCTCAAATGAACATGACACAATGTAATGAAATGAAGAGCATCTCACAACGAACATTCCGATGGATAGCACGCACAAAACGGAGCAGTAAGCATGGAGTTATGGCATGATGAATAGGGCATGAAAATGTTGAAAAACTCACGGACAGCCAAATTCACCTCGCGGGAAAAGTTGGACGGAACGGTTTCCGGGACGGAGCGGTACGGGACGTGCGTGCCGGAGCGTTTCGGTAGCTGGTCGGGGCTGGATCTGGACGAGGCCATCCCGGCACGGGGGCCGACGACGACCGGCGGTAGGGCGGTGTCGCGGACCTCCGGTGAGGCGCGGAAGCCGAGGCGGACTCAAGGACGGATGGAGGAAGGCGCCAGCGGCCGGATCTGGATGCTACCCTCCGGACCGGAGCACGGGGCGGCGCTGGGCGGGATCCCGAGGGCGGCGGATCCGGGCGAGGCTCGGGGCAACCAGGCGGGAGCCAGGCGGCGTCGAGGACGAGGCGCGGGACGGCGGTGGCTGACGCGGCGCAGGCGAAGCGCCAGAGTGGAGCGGGGCGATGGAGCGGGGAGGCGTTGCGGTGGTGGCGGTGGTCGGCGGCGGCGAGAGGCACGGGAGCCGGGTGGTGTCAACGCTCCCTCGGGCGCGTGGGCTCGGGCGCGGGCCCCGATGGGCTTCGCGGGCCTGGCCCGGGCTTGGGCGGGCCGTGGTGGAGGTGAGAGAGAGAGGGACAGTTGGCGAGTGGGGAGTGGGCTAGGCTGGCGGCTGCGGCAGCGCAGGGGCGGCGGGGGCAACCGGGAGGCGCCAAGTGGCGGCGGAGCATTGGTCGGGCGCTGAAAGCGAGGAGGGGGCGCTGATTCCGAGGAGAAGGAAGGTGGCTGCGGTTGGGAGGCGGCTAGAGGTAGGTGAGGGGCTAGGGATGCCCAAAATTGGAAGGAGGGGTCTAGATATAGTAAATTTGCTAGGGTTTGGGGTCTAGGGGGGTTTTGGGACCCTCGGATCGCGATCCAATGGCTGCAGACGCGAGGGGGGTATGTTGGACCTAGGTGGGCTGTGAAGAGAGGGATGAAGTGCGGCCCGGCACGGTTTCCGGATACCGAAAATGTGCGACGATTAAACCGGCTATACGCGGCTATATGTTTAACGGTTGGGCTAACGAATGGACTCCGAATGCGATGAAACTTGGCAGGCGGTCTGTCTACACTATAATAAGACCGCACGACAAGTTGCAACCCATTCCGAGAACATTTTTATGCCACTTATAAAATAATATTTCGGAGGTGCCGCGGGTGCGTGCGAGTGTGTCCGGACTCGGAACGGACAACGGAGAGAACCGGCGGAACCCCAACGGATGCAAGTTTTGAAAAACATGCAGATGAAATGCAGATGATGACATGGCAAAATGCAACACGCAATCACAAGACATGGAAATGACGACGAATAACTGGCGGACACCTGGCGCATCGAATCCGGGGCGTTACAACACTCCTCCACTAACAAGATATCTCGTCCCGAGATCTTAGGACCGAGACGGAAGGGAACAGGGATGAGGTGAAACAAGAACTCAAGAGAATAAGAGTAGAATCAAGAGCACTCGAGAAGAAGAGAGGAACAACGAGAATGACGAGAATCGAAAGCTCACAGAATCAGATAGACTATGAAACAACTTCGGTTAGAATGAGAGAAGAAATGAATAAGACTAAAAAGGATTTAGGCAGAACTCTGACTGAACATGGAAAGAATAGAACATGAACTTCACAAGATGGAATGACACTGACGAGATAAACATGCAATGCCTCCGGGAGAATTGAAAGAATGAGCACCTCGGGAAGCAATAAGAAGAAGATATTTGAGCTCTTTCAACAAAATCTTGATGAACTCTTGAAGAATGAATTAAATCATGAAGAACAACCATGAAGAACTCCGTTGACAAAAAGGATGATGAGATAGAATGAAGGATGAAAGAATAAGATGAGCCTTGTGATGATTTAGATGGAGGTTTCGACGAAATGGCCGAGGAGAATTTGAACCTCGGAAAAGAAAAGATGAAAACACTTGGAACTAGAATTTATTCCTCACGAACATACTCCGAAGGAAGGGATTACTCATTTGGATGAAATAAGAATAAGATTTATTGTATGCTTATCCTTCATCAAATTTAATTGATGACAAGCAATGGATTTTGCATACTACTTATTATAATTGAAAGGACTAAGGGGTGTAGCACAAAACTTGAGAACGTCTTCATGAACCACCGGTAGGATTGAAAAGAACGAATGGATTAAAATGATAATCAAGGAAAAATAATCTGAAAGAACCACTGTAAGAATTCGAAAATGGCTGATGGAAGAGAATGAATCACCGGGAAGAATTAGAAGAACCAATATGCTCGAGGGGATTAAGATGCAAAAGAACAAAGAGATCATGAGCTGATTAAAGAACACTTGAACGAAGCACCGAGATCATTGGATAACGGTAGCTGAAATGTGAGGACAGAGAATTCTTCTGGAACGATGGCCTCCGGTGAAAAGAAACGGGAAAACAACTTCTGACATACTCCGGATGGTTAAGAAAACAATATGTGACAAATGGAATAATTCGAGACGATAGCATGAAACTAGAACCAGGAAACTTCGGGAGAACGGGCAAGATTTGGAGGAAAACTCTTCTTCGGTCTTCAAATGACGAGGAGAAACACCACCAAAATTGCTGAGATGCTCCCGGAAAATGACAAGCGAAGAGGTTGAGACATAAATGAAAAGAATTTGAACAAGATCTTGGAGAAGGCATGTGATTGATGAAATTCATTCTTACGTCACTCTTCGAAAAGAATTGGGAATAGCTCCAGGAAATTAGAAGAGTCAGGTAAGATCCTGGGAAAAGACCTGTGGGTTAGGGCCCACTAAAGGAAAGCACCGTTGGAAAGGATGTTGAATAGATAGGTGATGCACCGGAATAATTGAAATATTTGAATGAGGTGACAACCTCGAATTAATTGGAACACAGACAAATCTCCTGAGATGTCTTGAACACTCCGGAAGGATAAGCTGGCGAGAGGCGAATGAGCAGGGAAAACACTTGATCCAAGGAAAAGAATGTGATCAACCCGAAAAACTTGAATTGAATCCACCGGAAAGAAAAAGAGAGGAAGAATGATGAACGAGACGAGAATTCACCGGTTGAGATAATTTACAGAAGACTGAAGAGGTTTCGCACGAATGAGATAGATGGTCGAGAGAGAGTCAGACTACGGGAAGAAAAAGGGTGGGAGGGCGGGAAAACAAAGGCAACTTGGAAGGGGGAACCTATGAATATCTTGAAGAGAAAACACCAGTTGAAATCATTAAGGAGAGAGAGCAAAGACTTCACACGAGTAGGATGGATACTCGATTACGGACTCCGGTTTCGGGAAGAAGAAGGGTGGGCGGGTGGGAAAAGAAAACAACTGAGTATGGGGAAACAACTTCGTTGAGAGCGAACTGAGGATTGAACTTGGCAAAGACAAAGAGGCTCGAGTCAACTTGACGATAAATGCACCGGATGAAAGAGCTGAGAACCTACGATCGGAGAACCCACTGCGTGATCCTAAAGAAAAATTTGAAGGGGAAGAGGATTAGTTTCAAAACACCTACGTCAAGGTTCCTTACCAGAGCGACGAAGGGGCAGAGGAGTAAAAAGAATCCTACTCTCCGATATAAGTAGACTCTGAAAACAGTTTTTCTTCTAGATTCAACAACGGCCAAACTACACGATCAATCAAGGGGGCTCCTAGGGTCGGTCGAGGCTCTGATACCAACTTGTCACGCCCAATATGCGAACCTATCCAAAAGGAACTCGAAGGTCCCACCAAGGATAGACCCGCATATTGAAACACTTTTGCAAGGTGGATATCATTACATCAACATTACATAATAGATGGGGATACATACAAGAGGCATACAATGGCACACGAATACAACATACATCATACACCAGAGCACCATCCGACTATGGATGAAACACAAGCAGAAACTCAAACGACATCCACCCTGCTAGCCCAGGCTGCCGACCTGGAACCTATCCCCTGATCGAAGAAACAGAAGAAGAACTCAACGCAAGCAAGCATCGCTCTCGCGTCATGATCATCGCATAACCTGTACCTACAACTGTTGTTGTAGTAATCTGTGAGCCACGAGGACTCAGCAATCCCATTACCATGGGTATCAAGACTAGCAAAGCTTAAAGGGAAAGGAAGGGGTAAAGTGGTGAGGTTGCAGCAGCGACTAAGCAAGATATGGTGGCTAACATACGCAAATAAGAGCGAGAAGAGAAGCAAAGGAATGGTCGTGAAGCTAGCAATGATCAAGAAGTGATCCTGAACTCCTACTTACGTCAAACATAACCCAAAACCGTGTTCACTTCCCGGACTCCGCCGAAAAGAGACCATCACGGCTACACACGCGGTTGATGCGTCTTAATTCGGATCTGGTGTCAAGTTATCTACAACCGGACATTAACAAATTCCCATCTGCCCATAACCGTGGGCACGGCTTTCAAAAGTTTATACCCTACAGGGGTGTCCCAACTTAGCCCATGATAAGCTCTCGCGATCAATGAAGGATATACCTTCTCCCAGGAAGACCCGATCAGACTCGGAATCCTGGTTTACAAGACATTTTGACAATGGTAAAACAAGACCAGCAAGACCGCCCGCTGTGCCGACAAATCCCGATAGGAGCTGCACATATCTTGTTCTCAGGGCACACCGGATGAGCAAGATGACGGGTTGGCATAGACCCTGGTTGCCCAGGGAGCGCCGGACATCGCTCGGTTTGGACCAACACTTAGACAAGCATTGGCCCGGGGGGGCTAAAATAAAGATGACCCTCAGGTTAATTACTCCCAAGGGAAATGTAGGTGATGGTGAGGCAAATGGTAAAACCAAGGTTGGGCCTTGCTGGAGGAGTTTTATTCAAAGCGAACTGTCAAGGGGGTCCCATAAATCACCCAACCGCGTGAGGAATGCAAAATCCGGGAACATAACACCGGTATGATGGAAACTAGGGCGGCAAGAGTGGAACAAAACACCAGCCATAAGGTCGAGCCTTCCATCCTTTACCAAGTATATAGATGCATTAATTAGATAAGAGATATTGTGATATCCCGATATAAACCTGTTTGCCATGGAGCAATCTTCAACTTCACCTGCAACTAGCAACGCTATAAGAGGGGATGAGCAAAGCAGTAACATAGCCAAGTAACGGTTTGCGAGGAAGGGTGAAAAGGGTTAGAGGCTGACATGGCAATTCGGGAGGCTTGATAAACAGGTGATAGGTAGCGCAGCATAGCGATAGAACGAAGCAACTAGCATAGCAATGATAGTAGTGAGATCCAGGGTAGCGGTCATCTTGCCTGAAATCCCACAAGGAAGAAGAACGAGTCCATGAAGAAGATGAAGCCACAAAGACGAACCAAGCGTAGACGAACGAATCCTCACGATCGCAACGATACGGGAACTATCGAGAAGAAGCACACAACATGGTAAACACACCACACATATACAAGACATGATGCACAACAAGCATGATGCATGACAAAGTTATATGAGGCTACTCATGGCAAGAGATGATGCATACAAGAGCAACACATCAAAGCAATTTTAAATGAGGCCGGAAACAACATATAACAAATCCGGTAAGTCCTCATATGCATATTTCGAAATTGGTTCAGATCTGAATAAACCTTATGTTCAAGTTGTTAAACAGCAAGTTAAGATGCACGAAGATGATCTACACGAGATTCTAGTCAAGTTACATATAAAGTTCATTTAGTTCGGAGCTACGGCCTAGAAGATATGAGCAAAACAAGTTAAACATGGCATCGATGCAAAATGTATACAAACATCAAGCAAACACACCCAAACAAGGATGCAACATGATAATATGAAACTACATGCAATTCTAAGCAAGTTTCATATAGAGCACACTCAAAACGGAGCAACGGTGCAACACATACACTCCAAACAAGACATAACAACAATCTGCCCAAAACAGCAACTAGGCATATAGAAGGCATCAAAACAACATGCTAATGTACCACAATATGAAAACAAAAGGCATGGTCATGATGTACAGGTAAAGCATAACAAAACATGAACACTGAGCTATCTCCATAAATCAGTAGAACATGCTCAAACACACATGGCAAGATTGCAAATAATAACAGTTTCAGACTTTGCAGAAATAACATCAGGTTGCAATGTTTAGAGCTATCAAAAAACATGTTACAGGAACTTATCATGGCCAACAAAGGCATGGCATGAATCTACTAATTGCATAGAACATAAGTCCTTTACTGACCATGAGCCAAAAAGGATCAGAAGATATGATGGCACCCATGTAAACATGGCAAGTTATATGACAGATTCATATATGGCAGGAACAACGATAAGTAGGCATGTTGGTGAGTATGAACCACTCACCAACAGTAAGAAGACATGTTTATGAAGATAAGCATGGCAAGATCAAGTTCATAGGGTGCATGGATCACTAGCAAAGCACATGGCAACAACTGAACTTAATGTTAACAGGCTGACAGCAACATTATTTAGCAATTTGAGAGAAAGATAACAACAAGCTACAGCAGGCTATAAATGCAACCAGGGGCATGGGTGGATAGAGAATGACATGTATAACAAAACATCCTTAGTGAACATCTCCAGATTATGCATAGAATGACTTGTAGCAGCAGGTTTACATAGCATCACAAAATATCAGATTCAGCCTAGCAAAACAGCAATAGCATGTACACTACTTCACGAGCTCGATTCACTCACCATAAGTCATTGCATGACAAGATAAGCACATAATCAACAAGAAGACATGTTCATATCATGCAAGGATCAACTAACCAACGCAAGAACAAGTTCATATCATGCAAGGATCAACTAAAACAACCTTGGCGAAATTGGATAACATGTAAACAATCTGCTAGGAAACATTTTATAGCAAAAGTAGAGCAAGAAAAAGACATGCTAGACTACTCCATAATTGCAAACAGGGGCACGAATGGATAAAGAATAACCATATGTTCAAAATATCCTTACTGAAGTATCTCAAAATATGCTTGGATCTCTCTGTAGCATCAAGTTCACATGGCATAAAAATAACAGCAGAACAGGGACTGAAATCAGCAACATCACGAAGCCTAGTTTGCATGCTCGTTCTAGTCACCACATTGATCACAAAAATACATGGCATATACCCATGTAAAGATGGCATGATGTAGCACAAAACACATGTCGACATCAACATCATAGGATGCACACATCAAACATGGAAAAAAATGACAAATGAACATGTTCTGTTAACAGGCAGCAGACAACATTATATAGCACTCTTGCAACGAAGATTCATGCATCAAGATGGACTCAAATGAACATGACCCAATGGAATGAAATGAAGAGAATCTCACAGCGAACATTGTGATGTATAGCACGCACAAAACGGAGCAGTAAGCATGGAGTTATGGCATGATGAACAGGGCATGAAAATGTTGAAAAATTCAGGGACTTAGCCAAATTCAACTCGCGGGAAAAGTTAGACGGAACGGTTTCCGGGATAGAGCGGTACGGGACGGGCGTGCCGGAGCGTTTGGTTAGCGGGTCGGGGCTGGATCTGGACGAGGCCATCCCGGCGCGGGGGCCGACGACGACCGGTGGCAGGGTGGTGTCCCGGACCTCCGGCGAGGCGTGGAAGCCAAGGCGGACTCGGGGACGGATGGAGGAAGGCGCCAGCGGCCGGATCTGGATGCTACCCTCCGGACCGGAGCATGGGGCAGCACTGGGCGGGATCCCGCGGGCGACGGATCTGGGCGAGGCTCGGGGCGACCAGGCAGGAGCCGGGCGGCGTCGAGGACGAGGCGCAGGACGGCGGTGGCTGACGCGGCGCAGGCGAAGCGCCGGAGTGGAGCGGGGCGATGGACCGGGGAGGCGCTGCGGTGGTGGCGGTGGTCGGCGGCGGCGAGAGGCACGGGAGCCGGGTGGTGTCGACACTCGCTCGGGAACGCGGACTCAGGCACGGGCCCCGATGGGCTTCACAGGCCTGGCCCGGGCTTGGACGGGCCGCGGTGGAGGTGAGAGAGAGAGGGACAGGTGGCGACCGGGGAGTGGGCTAGGCTGGCAGCTGCGGCGGCGTAGGGGCGGTGGGGGCAACTGGGAGGCGCCAAGTGGCGGCGGAGCGTTGGTCGGGCGCTAAAAGCGAGGAGGAGGCACTGATTCCGACGAGTAGAAAGGTGGCTGCGATTGGGAGGCGGCTAGAGGTAGGTGAGGGGCTAGGGATGCCCAAAATTGGAAGGAGGGGTCTATATATAGTAAATTTGCTAGGGTTTGGGGTCTAGGTGGGTTTTGGGACCCTCGGATCGCGATCCAATGGCTCCAGACGCGAGGGGGTATGTTGGACCTAGGTGGGCTGTGAAGAGAGGGATGAAGTGCGGCCCGACATGGTTTCCGGATACCGAAAATGTCCGACGATTAAACCGGCTATACGCGGCTATATGTTTAACGGTTGGGCTAACGAATGGACTCCGAATGCGACGAAACTTGGCAGGCGGTCTTTCTACACTATAATAAGACCGCACGACAAGTTGCAACCCATTCTGAGAACATTTTTATGCCACTTATAAAATAATATTTCGGAGGTGCCGCGGGCGCGTGCGAGTGTGTCCGGACTCGGAACGGACAACGGAGAGAACCGGCGGAACCCCAACGGATGCAAGTTTTGAAAAACATGCAGATGAAATGTAGATGATGACATGGCAAAATGCAATACGCAAGCACAAGACATGGAAATGACGGCGAATAACTGGCAGACACCTGGCGCATCGAATCCGGGGCGTTACAGAAGACTTGGAGGCGGAGATGCCCAAGCAAGGAAAGAAGGTATCACGAGGGGCCTCTGCCGCGACGGGCATCCTCACCGCGTCATGCCCACCAACGGGCCAACCCTCCACCGAGCTGTAAGTTAATCGTTAATACGAAGGTACGGTGTTTCTCCGAGATCCATAACCGAGACTTCATCTTTTGTAGTCCAGCTAGCAGCTCTTCTCAACAGAGTTCGTCTTCGGGGGATCTTCCTCCAGAGATGATGGAGAGTGAGACCCCACCCACCTCTCCACCTCATGAAGTGGGCGACACTGAGGTGTCGCCACGGAGCAGTCTGGGTCTGCCGAAGCCGGAAGCTAATACGTCAGTCGCCCTGAGCTCGGAGCGTTTGGCTCCCACGGGGGGGCGATGAGAAGGGTCCAGCACAGTTTGATGTCCGGCCGGACGTACTGACAGGTCTTCTGGAGTGAGTCGCGCTCTCGGAGGAGCACCGCTCATTAATGAGCACGGTGCTCACAAAGATTTCATCCGCTACAAGCGGTATGAATGAGGCATTTACGAGCCTGCTCAAAGGCTTTGAGGTATGTAGTGAAAAATGCACTATTTTTTGGTTGTGAGGCATGCGCTAGGTGTGCTCCCTATGGATAGTAGCCCTTGAGACTCTGGTTGCCCGCCATAGGCGGCAAACGAGGGATCATATAGTAATGGCTGCGCTGTACATGTGCGCAGGTATCTAAGGATCCGGCAGCCGACCAGTCTGTTAAAGTTGCCGAACTAAGGAGGCAGATTGGATCTATTGATGCCGATATCACGCTGGTGAACAAGCGGCTGGAAGAGTCACAGGGTATGTGCTCTGCTTCCCTTATTATGTTGTATAGGAAAATGCGATAGGGGCATAATTTGTTTGTACTGCAGATGGTGCTGCTACTGTGGAGGCCCTGAGGGCGGAACTTGCTTAGGCCAAGGAACAAGCTCGTCCTAGCAATGCGGCTGCCCTAAAGGCGGCCGAAGAATTGCGAGCCGAACAGGCTGCTCATCACCGAAGCAAGGAAAAGATAGCCGAAATGGCTATGGAGTTGAAAAATGCCGCCGACCGGTATGTACTCCTTGAAAAGGAGTATAAGGCTAGTTCGGCCAATCTGGACAAGGCACTTAATGCCACCAAAGAGATGCGGACCGAGATCCGGCGTATGCGGGAGGAGCTCCAACAGGCCGACAAAATTGTGGCTGGGGGATCCTACTTAATGCGGACGAAGTTTTTGGATCTGAAGTATGCTCGCCTGGCTGGACGCTGGAGTCGTCCCGATGCATATGCGGATTTGGCGAATAGTACAGCTGACGCTGCCAAGTTCTTCGAGGATCAAGGTGATAAGGAAGTGGAGAAGCTTTTCTGGTCACAATTCAATGCTCCCACTCGCCCGCTGCTGTTAAATGAAAAGGTGGCTGCTGGGGCGGAGCTTCACAGGCTGTCCGGGCTTGCAATGCGGTCTGTAAAAGACCATCTTTGGTCGAAGGGGCCTAAGACGGACAGTTACTTTGGTTTATTGCAACAATTCGTTGGGGCCGTGTCTCGGATCGACGCTATGAGGAGGTCGGCGTGCATAGAGGGTGCACGAATGGCTCTTGCCTGCGTTAAAGCCTATTGGACGGATATGGCGGCCACCATTATAGTGACCCAGGATCCGGCGGGAGGCCAATATCCAGCCGAGCACTACTTGGCGCAGTGCTCGAAGAATGTCTTGTTCGAGTGATGAATCGAATCATTGTAAAAACAATGTTTATTTTGATTATGAGGCTATATTTATGCTTTTTGCCTGAAAATATGATTGTGTCCCCTATGCGGCCGTTTATATATACATACATACATACATATATAAATATATATATATATATATAAGTAATCCGAAAGTTAGCAGTCGTTGGCTTCAACCCCCACGCATACAACGCGGGGGTGTTCACGAAAAATATGCTTAATCACACTTGATCCAACGTCTTGGTCCATTAAGGAGGTGATCACACGTCGAACTAGGCAACCGGACTATATAGCTGTTACACTTTCGCTTAGCCATGGGAGTCTAACGGTGGGGCTACTATGTAGCCCCTGGTACCTTCGCGTGCATCCAAATACGGGCGCGTATGTACATGGCCGGGAAACGGCCCTTCGTTAATGCGGAGGAATCCTAAAGATTCCGGTGAGTCTTCGAGTGGTTGAACAGTCTCTCGTTGTATCATGACAGTCAGTTTTCGGCTTTCTCTACTGAGGTGCTCATCCAGAATAACTAGGGCACAATCACAGTAGTTCTCCTTTGGCCGCCTTAGCCGATAATAACGGAACGTAAGGCGGCAAACGCAGGAGCCGGGCAAACCCAACATTTGACCAAAGACATGATTCGGAGCTGATGCATATAAGGCCAAACTCGTGACGCCGAACACTCCCGAAGGTATTCGGTCTTTGTAAAAGAAAATAGGCTAAAGAAAGCCTATTATAAACTCTATATTTCCAGGTACGTGCGTTTAATCTGTCGTGGCGAAATGCCAATAACGGCAGTATCCTCTGTGGGTATGGAACCCATGGGATGGTTTAAACAACAAGAGGCAGTAGAAAAGGTTTACACAGGGGCTTAATCTAAAAAGAAACCTGTTGAACGGGGCCCTACTGCACGTCTGCGCCTTTGTCTCCGTTGTGTCGTATCCTGGAAGGGTATCGCGCGAACGTTGTCTCTGGAAAAAGAAAACTCATAGGAGAGTAGAACGTAAGTATGCGATGTATAATAAAAGTGTAAGATGTTGGCCTGCCAATAAGGTTGAGCCAGGTGTGGGGCTGTATTAATTATTTATAGCCCCTGGTGTCCGCTATGGGATTACATATACGATGCTCTGGTTCAATTTTATCTGGGCAACCGGAATCGTCTAACCGTGTTTGTGGTCTTAATGACCAGTCATGTTTTTTATATTGGAGGCCTCTTATAGTCCGGCCGCTAGGGCCGTCGCGTGTTCCTCTGCGCGTGAAGAGCGGTCTATGATTCCTTTAATGGTGATGAAGCCACATGGACCGGGCATCTTCAGTGTAAGGTAGCCGTAGTGCGGTAATGCGTTGAAGCGGGCGAAGGCCATTCTTCCAAGCAATGCATGATAGTTGCTTTGGAAGGGTGCGATGGTGAAGAGTAGTTCTTCGCTTCTAGATTTGCCTGGGGAGCCGAATTTTACTTCCAGCACGACGGAGCCCCTGCCGTAATCTTCAACGCCTAGTATCACCCCTTCAAAGTTGGTGTTGCTTTGGCTAATTCTGGATGGGTTTATCCCCATTCTGCGGACAGTGTCCTCATATATTAAATTGAGTCTACTGCCGCCGTCCATGAGGACACGGGTGAGAGGGTATATGTCGATTATTGGGTCAAGAACCAAGGCCTCTGATCCTCCGCGCCGAATACTAGTTCGGCCGTCCATGTGATCGAAAGTGATCGGATGAGACATCCAGTAGTAAGATGTGGGTACGATGGGCTCTACATCATGCGCGTCTTTGAGCGCGCATTCGTGCCTTCTCGTGAATGTGTGAGTCGCGTGGATCATGTTTATTGTTTTAACCTCCGGCGGGAATTTTTTCTGTCCCCTAGTGTTCGGCTGGCGAGGTTCATCCTCGTCTTCGCTTGGTGTGTCCCTCCCCTTGTGTTCTGCATTTAATTTGCCGGCCTGCTAGAAGACCCAACATTCTCTATGCGTGTGGTTCGCAGGTTTCTCGAGGGTGCCATGAATTTGGCATAGTCTGTCCAGGACTCTGTTCAGACCGGACGATCCCTCTTTACTGCCTTTTAATGGCTTCTTTTGCTAATCAGGTCGAGAGCCCCTAAACCCGGCATTGACCGTTGTGTTGTCCGGGCTCTCTTCCTTGTTTTGGCCTTTGTTTTTATTACACCGTGGCTTCCCGTTGCCATCCCTTATTTCGGATGTGCTGGGGTCGCTTGTGCCTTTACGGGCTAGCCAGCTATCTTCACCCGCGCAAAAGCAAGTCATAAGGCTTGTTAAGGCTGCCATTGTCCTTGGCTTTTCTTGGCCGAGGTGTCGGCCGAGCCACGCGTCGCGGATGCTATGTTTGAATGCTGCTAAGGCTTCGGCGTCCGGACAATCGACAATTTGATTCTTCTTAGTGAGGAATCTGTTCCAAAGCTTGCGGGTGGACTCTCTGGGCTGTTGGATTATGTGACTTAGATCGTCTGCATCCGGAGGCCGGACATAAGTCCCTTGAAAATTGGCACTGAAAGCATCCTCGAGTTCCTCCCAACTCCCAATTGAATTTTCGGGGAGGCTTTTCAACCAGTGTCGAGCTGGTCCCTTCAACTTGAGGGGGAGGTATTTGATGGCGTGGAGGTCATCCCCACGAGCCATGTGAATATGCAGGATAAAATCCTTGATCCAGACCCCTGGGTCTGTCGTTTCGTCGTATGCCTCTATGTTCACAGGTTTAAAACCTTGTGGGAATCCATGGTCCAGTACTTCTTCGGGGAAGCATAGGGGGTGACCAGCCCCTCTGTATTTGGACGCACTGTGGCATGCAGTCGGCTGTCGTTGTGTTCGGTGTTTATTCCGAACTGGTATTTGGCTTGTATGATCATTTTGGTAACCATAAACCCTCGCCGGGGTGTGTCCTCTAGATCCGTAGATGGACTTGGCTGCACCGGCTTTCTTATCCAGATGCTCGCATAGATCGTGCGCGGCGTCAGTAGCCGTTCTGTTGCGGTTGTGAAGCGGTATGTCTGGTCTCCTGGTCGTATTATTTTTTGTTGGAACGGCCTCGTCGTCGAATTCTGGCAGTAGTTTGCATTTTGGATAGCTTTTTGTATGGCGATCGTCGCCATATCGTTCTTCAGTGTCTAGCACTTTATTCCATCTGCGATTGAGCGTTTCCTGTGCGGCTTTGATCCGTTGCTTCTGCTTCTTTAGACTTCTCGCTGTGGCCATAAGCTTTCTGTGGGAGTTGTCTTGTTCCACGCATCCTTCCGGAATAATGAATGCGTCATCGTCCGGACTGTGTTCTTGTCCTGGGGCAGCTTGATGAGCTCGTCCCTCCGGATCATTGTGATCGGGCATATGCTACAAACCCGGTTCGGTGTGACCTGGCTCGTCCTGCTCCATCGCTGGGTCCATGTGGTCGTTATTGCCCTCGGGGTTTACTGGTATGTCGATCCTTCCTGTGCTCTTGTCGCTATTTTTACTGTTGCTGGACTTTGAGCGGCGTCTGCGCCGCTGTTTTGGCTTTTGCTCGGGTGTTTTATCTTCGGGATTATTGCCGTTGTCCTGCTTGGGCGTATCCACCATGTATATATCGTGTGACGAGGAAGTAGTCCCGTGCCCCAGAGATTCTGAAGCTTCTCCTGCATCTCGTCCATACTGTCGATGTCTTCGTAGTCGAAGTCAAGCACGTGGGTTAAATCATCGACCATGGCAATGAAGTGGGTGGTGGGTGGGCAGCGAATTCCTTCGTCGCCTGCTTCCCCTCAAGCCAGACATAGTTCGGCCCAGAGCCTCCTGACAAAGAGAGAGACTTTAATGAGTTCAGCATGTTGCCAAAGGGCGAGTGCTAGAAGATGTCCGCAGCGGTAAACTTCATTACCGGAGCCCAACCTGGCTCGACTGGCTCGGGGGTGTGTGGACAAGAACCAACAACCCGATACGAGTCCGGGGGCCCGGGGTTACAGGCCTCCACAAAGGTGAGGCATGTGTTCGACTCCACCGCCGATGAGTATGCGGCCTGCGGGGCGGGGTCCACCCCTCCGTCCTTAGGCAACGCAACCTGCTCCGGATTTAGATTTGGGGCTACTACAGGGGTGATATCCCGAGCATTGTCCGACAGCAGGTCTAGGCCGTGCTCGTCGTGACTATCCGGCGCTCCTGGCACAGGCCAGATTCCGTCGAAGATCAAGTCTCCATGGATATCAGTCGTGTAGTTCAGGTTTTCGAACCTGACCTGGTGGCCGGGGGCGTAGCTATCGATCTGCTCCAGATGGCCAAGCGAATTGGCCTGCAGTGCGAAGCCGCTGAAACACAAAGATCTGTCTGGGGAGAAAAGTCTCACCCTGGACCGCGTTGTCAACGATTGAAGGCGCCATCAAGCCTCCAAGCAACGACACAGAGGAACTCTCAATGAAAGCACCAATGTCGGTGTCAAAACCGGCGGATCTCGAGTAGGGGGATCCGATCTGTGCGTCTTAGGCTGATGGTAACAGGAAGCAAGGGACACAATGTTTACCCAGGTTCGGGCCCTCTCGATGGAGGTAAAACCCTACTTCCTGCTTGATTAATATTGAAGATATGAGTAGTACAAGAGTAGATCTACCACGAGATCGTAGAGGCTAAACCCTAGAAGCTAGCCTATGATGGTATGATTATAATTGTGATTGGCCTTCTAAGGACCAACCTATCCAGTTTATATAGACACCGGAGAGGGCTAGGGTTTACACGGAGTCGGTTACAAGGAAGGAAACATAATATCTGGATCGCCAAGCTTGTCTTCCATGCAAAGGAGAGTCCCATCCGGACATGGGCCGGAGTCTTGAGTCTTGTATCTTCACACTCCAATAGTTCGGACGATGTATATAGTCCGGCTGTATAGATACCCCCTAATCCAGGACTCCCTCACCAGTAGCTTGCATAGCGATGGTGTAGATGCTGAGGAATTCTGATGGGTGAGTCTTGCCGTTGTACTTCTCGCCAACGTCAGGCTTGAACGTACGGTGGGAGGGCCTCTGGAACTGTCGCAGCTCACGGGTGAAAGTCGAACAACCCACCTCGTAAGGTAGGCCAGCATAGCCTCCCAGCGTTGGGCGGTCCGCAGCAGGCCCTGCCCGCCTGTCCGACTAGTGTCACACATCACGACGGTGCTCGATGGTAGTTCGAGTGTCCTCATGAACCCGCTCCCGAAGGACGTGACGCCGATCGCGGTTGGTTCGCGGGTCGGACGACGCGATGGAGATATCATTTCGAGCGTTGTCGCGATGAACTGACGCCCGGGGTGGCCGGGATGGAGGAGGGGAGTGCATCGTGGCTACATCGCCTCCAGCATGGTCTCCGCTGGCATGCGGTGGCCCGGCGGAGCGACGGCCTACGGGTCCTACCGGCCGCAACTCATCGTTGTTGGAGATGCCAACGAGGCTCCGGACGATGGCCCTCCATTCGTCGAGCTTCTCTGTGGCGGGAGGAAAATCGAGGAGCAGCTGCGCGCGTGCTAGGGCTTCCGCTGGCATGGGCAACGGCGAGAGCTGGGTGGACCGCGATGCGCCTCGACTTCTAACCACGTTAGAAGGTGCTGCGTCACGGCCCCGCAGCCGCTCACCACCTCTGTCAGCACCTCGGTGCGCATGCTGGCCCTCATCATCATGTGATGGGCGCACGGGACTCTTCCCAGGGCGGCGCGCAGGGTCACCGATAGGGTGACGCTGCTCATCACGCACAACCTGAGAAGAGCGGGTCGTGGGTGCCAGCGTTGGCGTCTTGGAGGTCGCCGTGCCGCCGTCTAGCTGGATGGCGGCGCCCCTGGAGGGCCCTACGCCGCCTGTGGGGGGCCCGACTCCGTCTCTGGAGCCCGCGACTGGTGGCTCGTCACCTGGCGCACGAACAACACCACTCGCCTCGCCTGGACCGCCAGGATGATGCGGATTTTCGCGGGCCGTGCCACGGGTTCTCTCCGCGACTAGCCCGCTACTGGTCTGCACCGGTACTGGCAATCCGGTCCCGGACGAACCGATCGCCGTGGTCGTCTTCTTCTTAGGAGCCATGGTGATGAAGAACAGCTAGGTCAACTGCTAGACCAGATTCTCACAATTGCGCCCCCTACCTGGCGCTCCAAAGATGTTGGTGGGAAACGACACCTATGGGATCACTGGAATCCCTACTACGGTTGCGGGGCGCAGGGATCGTGAGAAGAGCGGGACTAGAAGACAGCACGAAGGGGATTTACCCAGGTTCAGGCCGCAAAGATGCGTAAAACCCTACGATCCTGCTTTGGTGGATGTATTTAGTGTTCTCGAGCTCTTGAACTAGCTCTCGGTGCTGCTAGGTTCCAAAGAGCCGAATCCTTTTCCAGTGCGCCATGGGCCTCCTTTTATAGGCGAAAGGGGCTGCCACAGTGGCACAACAGGAGGTGGAAAGTGCTACAGCGCTATGGGCTTATCGCTGGTATTACAGGACAAAGCACATTTAATGCGAGGGTTAGGTGTCCCTTCACTTTATCGGGGGTGGGGGCGAGGCCCGTCCCGTCCGTCGCCGCTCCTCCCCGTTTCGACACGCGCCCTGGCCAGTGGTGCATGCGGGTAGACAGGCAGCTGAGGTGGCGCGGTGGTGGAGCCTCCACGAAGGGCTGTGTGTTGCCACGGAGGTGCCTGCCGAGCTGGTTGGGTTGGCAGCTGCATGCGAACGGCGGCGGGGACTTGGCTGGTGTGGACCTGGCGGTGGCCCTGCCGGCGTGGTTGGCGAGGGCCTTGCTGGGTGGCCTGGCAAGGGTCTTGCCTGGTGGCCCGGCAAGGGTCTTGCCGTGGCGCGTTGGCGTCCCCGGCAAGGATCTAGCCGGGGGTCTTGTGGATTTCTTCGGCGAGGATGGTTGCCTTCCTATCCTCATTTGATCTTAACTATTCTTTGTCTTCACAAATATCTGCATGCCACCACGGAGGTGCCTCCTGAGCCCTGTCCCAATGCGTTAGCGTTGCTGGGCTCAAAGGTGGCTCGCTCGGCTGGTGTGGGCGAGCTGCCCGGCAAGGGTCTTGCCGGGGCTGCTGAGTCTGCCCCGGCAAGGGTCCTTGCCGGGGAAACCTGCTTCGTCCCTCCGATCCTTGTGGCCTTGGTCCTTGTCGTTGCTTTGTTTGTCTTGTGCCTTCAGCTTTTCTCCGGCTTCCCTTTCCTGCCTTGCTATGCGTGGCTGTGGTAGGTGGCTCTGACTGCCCGTGCACAAGTAAAGGGGTCAAAAGGGGACCCCTACTTTTGTACACCGACATAGTTGGAGGCGGGTAAACAGCCTTGGTTCACACTCTCTATTTCTCAGACTCAATTATTCAATTAACCAGGAGATCACCATTGGCAAGGACCTTGATGGCAGAGAGGCTCTGTTTGCTATGGAAAACTGTGTCTACACGGCGAGCCCTAGGAGTTCGGGAGCAAACTCCCCTGATTTTCAATGATACAGCCTGCAACCAAAAGAAGGTGAGAATGACAAAGGCATCCGAATTAACTTTGATCCTTGGATGTCTCAATTACGGCAGGCAGTGATGTGGTTCAAACCTTCAGGTTGATAGGTAATTGGGATGTTGTGTCGAAAGGGTGGAGTACTCGTGTCTACGGATCACTGGTCGCTGAAGCGGGGCTGCCAGTTATGATGGTGTTGGATCATCTCTTTGAATGACTTTGTTGTCTTTGATGATGGTTATGAATGGGTAGTTCTTTCTTTTGTTGCATATTCCTTGTCATTTGGTCATCCTCGTCTATGTCACTCTTACTATGTAATAGTTGCCTCTGTTTAGAATGTCATTCTCGTCTGGATCACGAGAGTCTGAGTGCTGCAGATGGGTGCATTTTGGTGGTGTAGCAAGACTTCTTCTAAACCATCATGTCTTGCTGTTTATGTCAGTAGTAGTCACTAGTCAGTGTTTGAATGTTGTATATATTGTTGTTTCAAACTATTTATTGTCTCGAACTACTGGTGGGCTAAATGAGGGCATCACCATTCTCCAGTGTTCAGAGTATATCTCCTTTTTTCAAGTTATAAAATTTGAGCTCTGTGTCTTTTCGATGATGTACACTTGTTTGGGCTAGTGAGGTCTCGTTGAATATGGGTCGAGTAGTAACGCAATGCCAAACAGGTCAATTATGACTCTTAGGCCGGGCTCTCAAAAGATCCTCAAAAAAAAGGCCGGGCTCTCCAAAAAAAGGACTCTTAGGCCGACATGTGGGCGCCACCGGTGTTTTCGCGCGCTTGCGCGCCGAGAGCATATTAGCGCGTGTTCGAAATTCATGCTACCTTTTCATCCCAAATCTCCCACCCCTCCCCCACCTCTGGAATCTAGATTCCTACTCTAGTTCCCCCAAATCCCGCTCCTGTACTCCATGTTCTCAAGCCCACTATCATGTCGCCAGTCAATGCAGATCTCCGAGCCGGAGATCCTGAGGTCCGTCCTTCCTTCGGTCGCTGCGTGTTGTCGCTCAACAGTGGCATGGCGGCGATTGACGACCAGTTTGCCGGCAAAGTGCTGATGGTAACCATCAACAGCGACCGGCCTCCCGTCTCGCCGGACGACCTTGTCAAAGCTCTTGGCATTGCGCACGGCATCCAAATAATTGCCTTGCTCGTCAAAGTCTATCCGCCACCGGCTGGTTTCTCTGTCAGGTTCCGGACAACTTTCGACTGCAGTCGTGTGTTTGAATCTTCTCGGAGTTTGTTCTGCGATGGCGCGCTGGTGAGCTTTGATCGGTGGCACCCAGGATGGAGCTCGGTGCCCTCTGAGCTTGAGCTTTTAACAAATCTTACCTTCCACGGCATGCCTCGACGTGCTTGGAACAGCAAGTCCATGAATGAGCTTATCAACTACCTTGGAGGTGAGCTCGTAAGTATGTTTGTTCCTCTAGACAGCTGGGCTCTGACGGTTATGGCATGGATGAAGAAGCCGTCCACAATACTGAAGGTGATTGGTGTTGAGATACCGGTGCAGGAACGGGGGTTGTACTATACGTCGCCACCAAGGCCGCCGTGGACCATGTTAGGGATGTACCTGTATCGAGTGTTCGTGCATGTCGAAGAAGTGGTCAATCCATCAATCGAAGTCCTGCCGCCGCTGCTGGTGCCAGGGTCCGTTGACGACGTCCATTACAGGAGTCAACGCTAGACTGTCCCAGTGTTGCTTGGAATGATGGATGGCACAGGGCCTACTCCCATCGCGCGGCGGAGGCCACTGCTTCTTTGGGAGAAGAGGCAGGGTTGGCTGCCTGTATGTGCTCTAATTTGAGGTAACAACTGAATCTTGACAGATAATAGTTAAATCCGAGCTATGGGTGTGAAGCATTTATGTGCCAGTACATTTGATTGTGACCTGTTCTAATTTTGTACTTGAACTTTTCTTACAAAGCGTTGTACGTCAACTTAACGTGCTAGCAGAACTTATTGTGTTGTTTGTCTGTTTTCTTTGCACAACATTCAAGATATTTCCCTGTCATTGATAAAGACGATGAACCGTTATGTATGAGTTCATTGGTTTCAACATAGCCCTACCCGTAGTGATCCACTGCTTGCATCCTGATTGTGCCGCCTGCGTGAAATTTTTGTATGCAAGTTCAGTGTGCTATGATGTTCTATATGATTGTGCCAACTATATAAGTTTTTACTGAGCATCAGCAATGCATATGGCTGAAAGATGTATTTACGAGCATCTACCGATGGGTATCTCTCTCTCTCACACACACACACACGCGCGCGCGCGCGCGTGCGTGCATACGCACAAGTGGGACCAGTTGAATTATTTCTTTGCTCATGACAGCTTATAATTAGGTTCCATTGTAATCTAACTTTTTTCTTAAGTTATTAATTGAGCTCAATGACTTCAAATAGTTGTATAGAAGCCTTGTTTGGGCCTTTCCGGCGTCGCTGAATGTGGGTTGAGTAGCCATGTTAGGTTGTACTGTACTACACAAGCCTTTTTTCAACATCAGCAATGCAACTGGGCCGGTAGTTGTACACAATATCCGGGTCAACTTGTTATTCTCTGCCCCGCTGGGCTGCAAACTTTCCTAGGAGGTATGCATTAGGCTTAACAAGAAAATGCACTTTAAGAAATAATAAATGTGATGTAATTATAATAATTGGGCAGTAACTATAAAAAACGGAAATGTTAACGCCCACACGTGTGGGCGTTTGCACATCGCCCACACGCCTCCATCACCACTCATTTTGCCACGTATGAATAGATGACATCAGCAGAACTTTTTTTGGTTTTCGGCTTAAAAATGTTGTATCTCCTAAATAAAAAAGCGAACTAAAAATCCGTTTTCACCATTAAATCTGTCTCGACGAGATCTTCAAAACTAGACCCCATGTTGATATGTTTCGATGATTTTTTTCCAGAAGTTGCCATGATGTTTACACTGCAGTTGCCATAGGGCTTAAACTAAAGTTGCCATGTGGCAATTTTAGTTTGTAGATCGTGGCAATTTTAGCATTTTGATGATGGCAACTCCAGTACTTTGACCATGAAAATTATTTTTTGTATGAACCATGGCAATTTTACGTGCATGTATCATGGCAATTTTAGTTTATGGTTCCTGGCAAGTCTAGTTTCCTAATTCCCCGTTTTATAGATGTCAAAATTGTCAGGACCCCGATCCTAAGTCACACCGACCTAGCATGTAACACATCATATCACTCTGCGGCCTCACGCACGGTATTCCCATGGGTGCCACCTTACCTGGCCCGGGACCGTTTGCGCCTTTTGGCTCACGCACATGATAGTGCCGCTAGCATCCATATGACAAAGAACCCGGGCTGACATGGCTAGTCATGAACCCAAAGTGGCACTAACTTACAGGGACAGGCATCCATGACCCAGCATCGAACGTGTCGGTCATCAACGAGTGAATCTAGGCTGTAGCACTGGGCTAGCAGGACTCCGGTGAACCGGGCTGTAGCAGGCTAACAGGACTCCGGTATTCATCGCGTGACATTTCCCCGAAGGGACAGACACAGGAACGAAGAAGGACACATGCTGGCCAGCCTAAGTGTTCCGGAGCAGTAGCAAGCTACCCTGGCTCGGTGGAAACACTAGGAGACATTTCCCGGTAAGAGGGGCTACTGAGGATAAACAACTAGATAGTCAGATCCCACACATACCAAGCATTTCAATAACATACACACAATATGCTCGATATGTGCAAATACAACATGGCATCACAACATGACTCTACGACTCAAGTATTTCATTCAATAGGCTCCGAGGAGCGAGATATTACAAACATGAGTCTCATGACCCAACACTCAGAGCATACAAGTCAAAGCACAAGCGGAAGCTTAGCATGTCTGAGTACAGACATCTACAAATGAAAAGGGCTGAGGAGGCTGATGATCTACAAGATCCTGCCGAGGGCACAAGATCGTAGCTGAGGTAACAAGCTAAACGTCGAAGTCCACGTGGAACTACTAGTGAGACTGAAGTCTCTCTGCAAAAACATAAAATAGGCAAACGTGAGTACAAATGTACCCAGCAAGACTTACATCAGAACTAACTACATATGCATCATTATCAACAAAGGGGATGGTGGGGTTTAACTGCAGCAAGCCAGCTTTGACTCGGTGGCTATCCTGAACTACGACTGCAAGTAACTCTTTGAGGTGGCACACACGAGTCCACATATTCACCATATCAATACACCACTATGGATCCGCTCCCGTCTCCCTACGAGAACGCCATCCATAGCACTCACGCTTATCTTGCATATTTTAGAGTATCCACTTTCACTTGTCTATGAACTGATATAAGTAACCCAGAAGTCCTTTGCCGCGGACACGGCTATTCGAATAGATGATGTTAACCCTGCAGGGGTGTACTTCTTCATACATTTTTCCACCACTTAGCGTCTGCACACGACATGTGCTCGGCAGACTTCAATCGAAAGCCGACGTGGGTGTAGACCACGATCTACCTAAACACTCAAGTCTCTAGTCTAGGTTTATCGCCTATTCGGGTTCCATCCATGAGGAGATCTGGCCGGGGTTTCGCTCACAGCCCCAAACGATGTGAACAGGGTTCCGTGACACCAAACGGGCGCCTGGTATACCCGGCCACGTGCCTACCGCATCACAGCCCACCCCTCGGGTCAGCGCTGCCCACGGACTCCAGCATACTACAAACACCAAAAACTACTTGCAACTCCTGGACAGAAGACAAGGGTGATTAAGAAGTCGAGCGGGGTCATATTTCAGGGCCCAATGCATGGTAGTAGCTGAATCATGGATCACAAACACAGAACTCAGTTCCTAAGGACGGATTCAATGAGACAACCCACCATGTACTCCTACATGGCCTCTCACCGCTACCTTTACCAAATCGTGTTCACACACTTAGCATCACACACAGTAGGACATGTTCACACACCTCTGATTCATCCCCGATGAATCAGACCTGACTCAACTCTAAGCAGTAGCACGCATGACAAACAGGCATGAATGAGTAGGCACAACAGGGCTCAAACAACTCCTACTCATGCTAGTGGGTTTCATCTATTTACTGTGGCAATGACAGGTCATGCAGAGGATAAAGGGTTCAGCTACCGCAGCAAGTAACAGATGAATCGTTGTTGTCCTAATGCAATAAAAGAGAGCAGGAGCGAGAGAGTAGGATTGTATCAGAATGAACAAGGGGTTTTTGCTTGCCTGACACTTCTGAAGATAGTATATCTCTTCATTGGTGTCATCGATCACATCATCGGTACACGTCTTATTGAGAGAGGACAAGCACCGACAAACAAAGAAAAAGCACAATCAATGCAATGCACAATATGATGCATGATCATGACATGGCAATATGCTGTGGTTTGAGCTAATGCAAGCTAGAACAGGTTGAGATGAGTCCATTTGAACCAAGGATTCAAATGCAAACCCATTTGAAAAGGTCATATTAGTGCATTATCTTGTTTCACCTAAACAGAAAGGTTAAAGTGTTCTAACATGCATGAAAATGGTACAGATGGATAGATTGGATTTTTCTGATCATTTTTCATATATAATTTATTTGATTTGGAGCTACGGTTGATTTTATATGAATTTTACAAGTTTAGAGCATTTTCTGGAATTTCCTGTATAAAAATAAATCCAGAAATTAGTTATTGCGTCAGCAGTGCGTCAGGGTGACGTCAGCAAGTCAAAGGCGCCAGCCCAGGTCAAACCTGACGGCTGGGACCCACATGTCAGTGTAACAACTAACTAACAGAGTTAGTTAGTGTTAGGTTAGCACTAACCTAGGTTAATTAGAGCCTGGGCCCACTTGTCAGTGAGTCAACTAATTAACTAAGTTAATTAGTGCTAATTAAACTCACACCTAAACTAAACAAGGGCATGGCCCACGCGTCAGTGACCCTGGGGGGGTCAAACCCCAGGTCAAACGAGTCAACCTCGCCGGACTTGGTCCACGGCTCGTCGCCGGCGACGCCAGAGACGGCGGAGGTGCTCGGATTTTGCCCACGGTCGACCAAATCGACCGTGGTTTGGTCCTATGCGTAGCTGGGGCTCGCACACATCTAATGGTGGTGGCGGCAGCAGCTGGGACGGCCTGAGTCGATGGCGGCAGCGAGCTAGGCGGCGGCCGGAGTTCGGACGGGGTTGGGTTCGACGCTACGGTGCACGGGAGGAGGAGATGGTGGTCGCTACGGACTCCTGAGATCGTGGTGAGCACGACGGTGGGCTCGGGAATGAGCTGCGGTGGCTGTGGCCACGGCCATGCCATGGCCAGCGGCGAGAAGCCCTCGGCCGCGGTGGAAAATGAAGCTAGGGGACGAGCCCGAGCTTGAGAGAAGAGGGAAGAGGAAGAGGGGCTTACCGCGAGTGCATAGGTGGCCTCGGCATGCTCGGGGAAGGCTCGGTGATAGTGGAAAATCGTCGGCGATCTCCATGGCCGAAGGAGGAAGAACGGGGCGGGGACGGCGCGCCGGGGCTCTTCTGGTCGCGTGAGACGACGAGGAGGACGAGGGAGGACCAGTGGAGCTCGAGGGCGTGTCGGAGAGGCTTGGGGATGGTTGCGGCCGCGCGAGCGCTGGTCGGCGGTGACGGCTGCACTCGGATGAGCTCAAGGGAGAGAGCCAGGGGAGGGGAGAGGATGCAGCGGGTGAGGAAAAAGAGCGAGGGGACACGGGGCGTCGTCGTGGCGGTGCTAGGAGGGGCCGGGGAAGCAGGAGGTGGCCGGGGTGCGTGCGTGCGCGCGTCGGCCACACGCGCGTCCTCCTGGCAGAGGAGGA
The DNA here is from genome assembly GCF_018294505.1 of Triticum aestivum. NCBI lineage: Eukaryota > Viridiplantae > Streptophyta > Magnoliopsida > Poales > Poaceae > Triticum > Triticum aestivum. The sequence continues at coordinate 122,505,104 of NC_057801.1, read as the reverse complement.
AGGCGACAGGGGAGTTGGCGGTGGTGGGCTGGGCTGTACAGTGGTGGGCCAGCACAGGAGCTGGGCCGTCTGGGCTGCCAGGTGAGCGCCAGGTAAGTTCTCTCTCTCTTTTATTTCTGTTTTCTATATATTTTTTTCTGTATCTATTGGGCTTTATTAAAAATGCCAGAGCATTATTAAAAATCCTGAAATATTTGTGGCACTGTTGAAATTAATTCCAACAGCCCTCAACTAGTTTCAGTATTATTAGAGCATTTAAAATATTTATAAGATTTAAATGCCCCAATTCAAATACAATATGAGTTAATTCAAAAATCCAGAAATGACGTGTAAATATGTTCATGATTTTTGGCAGAGGTTTTCACCTTTATCAGAAATCATGAACATTTTCAAAGGCATTTTGGGTTTATTGAAAATGATTTTATTTGAGCCTATTTGAATTCATTTGGTGCTAGGGTTTAAACAATCCCCATTTTAGGTTTAACTGGAATTTAAAAATGATGCAACACATGACTAGCTAGCTCTGAGCAAACCAGAAGCTTGGGATTTGACAAAAATTTACTTTTAAATGTAGAAGAAAATAGCTGAAACATATCATGGCAACTTCAGTGTAAACATCATGGCAATTCATATGCAATAGACATGGCAACTTTTAATCCAAAAAAGATTCATCAAAACATATCAACAAGGGATCTAGTTTCGAATATCTCATCGCGAGGGATTTAATGGTGAAAACGGATTTTCAATCGGATTTTTCGTTTAAGAGATAAAACATTTTAAAAACTGAAAATCAAAAAAGATTCCTGCATGCATGCATGCGATGACGTGGCAATCTGTTTACATTAGAGAAATGTGGTGCGTCTCCCTTCCTGCCACACATGTGGCAGTTAGCACGACCCATAAAAAATGCACCAAACACGTAATTAGTTTAAAAAATATATTATTTTTGGAATTTGAATATTTTAATTTCATTACTTGTCGCGCGTGCAATATTTCGTTGGATTTTAACGTAATACAACTTTATTTTGAAGTTATATTTAATCTGACTAGAAATTTTGGATAAAAATATTTCGGATCCCATCAAAATGTGGGAATTTTTTTGAATTCTGTTTTGAGCGGTTGGTTGAAATTATTAATCGATGTCCTAGCTAGAATTGGGTTGTACTTTTAACAAACTGTAAATGGGCTGTAATAAATTCCATTAGAATTAAAAAAAATGGGTTGTACATTCTTACAAATCGCAAATAGGCTATATGTTCTCTTCCACACACTTGTGGGCCTTCTAAGTTGACGCGTCCCCTAGAAAAAAAACTAAGTTGACGCATATGCAAGGCTTTGTCAACAACACACGGTTCTAGAAGCTATGGCCGTTGGATGTCCATCCAACGGATGTCGTGCTTCTTCTTCAATCTCGGATATTCTTGCTTCTGCCGCCCAAAAAATGATTCCTCCCCCTGACATCTGAGGTGCACTGTTTCAGAGGCTGACCTGTGGGCCTACTAAGTTGACGCGTACCAAGGGCTTTCTCAACTTAGTCAATATAAACGATTCTAGCTGGAGTGACCGTACGATGTCCATCCAACAGCCGTGGTGCTTCTTCAACCTCTGGTCTTCTTGCTCCAGCCCAAAGTAGCGCCGGTCCTGCCGCGTGCTCCTGCCTCCCGTGGCCGGCTGTGATGCCGCGGAGGCCTCACCATCCCGTACTACTCCCACCGCTGGCCAGGCCATCCCTCTACTCACCCACACCCCCTGTTATTCTACGGCGATGGCGGCCTCACACCGCAGCCGAACCAGTGAATCCCCGTACTCCTCTCCGCGCGGGCTTCCACTGTCGCATCTTCCCCAGCTTCGTGTCGTCCCCTTCCTAGGCCTCGCCTTTGTCCATCGTCCTGGTGCTCTCGGCGCGGCATGGTCAACATGGTCAACGACCGACTTCCATCGGAAGAGTACTGTACGTGGAGAGGCTGATAGCTAGGTCCACGGCGGCCGCAAGGAAGTGCCTCCTTATTACGCGCAAAATAATTATTCCTCCACCTGACAGCAGGGACCCACTGGACGGGCCACCTTATTTCACGAAAAAAACATTTCCCCCTGACTGCTGGGACCAACCAGCTACATCTCCGCATGCAAGGAAGTGCATCCGTGCAAAAAAAATGATTCACCCCCCTGACTGCTGGGACCCACCATCTACATCTTCGCACGCAAGGAAGTGCCCGACAGTCGGGACCCACCTGGTCGAAGCATATGTAGCGTTGTCATTCTGGTCGCGAACGTGTACGTACATACTGGTCGATGTAGAGGCGCGCACGTGTCATAGTAGAGGCGCGCACATAGCATGTACAAGTACATACAGCGGCCAGTGTGCAAGAAAGATAATACGGCCACGCACGTACATACGGGCGGGGTCTCGAACGCCTACTCGTGCATACGTATGGCCAGGGCTCGTGTACATGGTTGGGTAGGATCGGAGAAACTACAACGTCGTCATGTTCATGGGGAGCCAACCGGCTAGGTCGGAATGGAATGCGTCGTCGTGTTCATCGGGAGGTCTTGGACGGAATAGCCGATGGAAACGAGGCTTGGCATACCGCAGAACGGAGGAAACGACCTTGTGTTCGACCGACCATGTTCGAAACGGGATCCTGTTCATCGGGAGGGGTCTGGCGTACCGCAAAACAGAGGAAACGGACTTGTGTTGGATCTCCTACGGTTGAAACGGGGTCCTGTTGATTGGGAGGGGTGTGGCATACCGCAAAATGAAGGAAACGGACTTGTGTTGGAGCGCTACGGTCGAAACGGGGGTCCTGTACATCTCCACTGTCGACCTCCTCTAGCCTCCACGGGCTACTGTTCATCCACCGTCGACCTCCTCCTGCCTCCACCTGCGACTATTCATCCATGGGCTCCTGTTCATCCAGCCTCCACCGCGCGCTACTCCCCCGGCTTCTGTTCAACAAGCCCTCTCCACGGGCTCCTGTTCAACCACCCCTCCACGGGCTACTGTTCATCCACCCCTCCACTGTCTACTGTTCATCCAGCCCTCCACGGGGTCGCCCAGTTCATCCAGCCCTCCACGGGGTCCTGTTCATCCAGCCCCAACCGGCTCGATCGATCGGGGTCCTGTTCATCTAGAGGCAACACCACGGGGTCCTGTTCATCCACCCCCACCGGGAACTGTTCATCCAAACCCCCCTACAATGCTCACTTTTCATCCTCCACCCCCCCTAGCAAACGCTCACTGTTCATCCAGAGGCAGCATCGATTGGCTTTAGTTAGCAGTAGTAGCGAAGGAATCACTCGGGTTCAGTAACGTAGCTAGTGCAATCACTCTGGTTCAGTTAGAGCCCAATGTCTCGCTCGGGTTCAGTTAGAGCCCAATGCCTCGCACACACGCGCGTACATGTACGAGAGAAACGTGCATCGCTCGGCCACGACCACCCACCGTAACCGGGAACTCCCCGAAATTTTCCTCGCCCTCGCTTCTACCATGATTTTTCTGTCATGGACGGCCCAAAGAATGTCATGCAGCTGCGCCTCCGGCCCGCCCAAGACGAAAAGCCCATTTTCTGTCATGATTTTTTGTCATAGAAGTAGGAGCCCATCACATCTATGATGATACCGGGTTTTATCACAATTATCGTCATAGAAGTGTCATAAGTATGACAAAAAAATTTTCGTTCGGCCCAAAATGTCACGGATGTGTCTTTTCTGTAGTGTATACACCTGTCCTGGTTTATAAGTAGGATTTGATTAATAAAATACAAATTCATGTCACCAAAGATTATATCGCCGGATTCGTACTTGAACATAGTTTCCAGTTATATAATTTTTTTTAACAAGCATTAACATTTTGTTGGTTTTATTTGAGGTTATATACCCGCAAGCGTTTGCCCACAACACACACCGAGACGACCTCTGCTCGCGTCCCTCAGCAAGCTATGCTCGCCGTTAGGCACCACGGCACGATCTGCTCGTGTCCGTCGGCGCGCTCGGGTTGTGGACAACTTTTCCTTGCGAGTTCCACTGCTATATACATATATATGGTTGCTCGCCATTGAGGCGACTGTGGAGCGCTCTGCTCGCGTCCCTCCGCGTGCACTCTGCCAGCGGTTGGGCATGCGCACGATCATGTCGGGGGCCCCATATGCATGCGATTGCGCCATGCGCGTTGCCACGCGATGCAGTTACGTGCGGCACGATTGAGTTACGCACTGCGAATTAGAACTGCCATCAGGGTGTGCCGATTGATATTCCAGGTCGTCCAGCCTCCCATTTAATTCCCGTGGCCATTATAACCTTAGTCTCTTTAACCTTTCGATCATGCCCCAACACACAACAAGCACACCAATGATGACACATAGAGAGGGGATGTCTAGCGGCGCTCCAATGGAGTTCAGTGAGCATAAAGTGGAGACTCACGCGAGGGAGACGAATCTCTCGGTGGTGTACACCATCGACCCGGCCATGGTGGATGACTACATCAACACCGTTGAGTAGTTGCTTGCTGGAGACAAGTACAAGGTGGTCGACATCGACCTCCAGTACACCGCCAGTCTTCCCGGCAAAGATCAGAAGGTTGCCGTCGCCCAGTTGTGCGTGCGCCATCATGTCCTCATCTACCACTACTGCATGGTCACAGAGCCTTGCGTCCATTTCGCCAGGTTTTTCAACAGCACCGAAGTTCACTATGGTGGAAACCACTGACGATGTAAAAGCGCTCAGGGTTACGTGCTTGTCCTGCAAGAACCTTGTCAAAATCCGTGAGCACTACAGGGTCTGGGGCAACACGAAGATGGACTCCCTGGTTGAACTCGCCTCAGCCATCATCGACCCCTACTACGAAAAGATGAAGCAGGATGCCTAGAGAACAAGTCACGTATCCTGGCACAGGGCCTGGATGCGGCACCTGGATGAACCTCACCTCAGGTTCGCGACCATAGGCGGAGCGTTGACATGAGGAAGTGCCTCGTTACCCAAATCAATGAGCCTGGATTGAGCCACAAGCAGAGCAAGCATCACAAGCAGTAGATGATGATCATATGATCGTTTATGCTAGTTAATCATGCATGTAATATATAGTTTACTTTGGTGTGTGGAAACGACATGTGTTGTGACAGCCTGGTTTTCCCCCTCCTTTCTTTGCCTAGTTTTCAGTTGATTTGGATTTGAGTTTGGAGTTTTTGAATCATTTCATTTGGACTTAACCACTTGGGTACCCCTTGGTTTTCACCCAAGTGCTCCTATTCCTCCTCAAACCATCATTTCACCTCTGGATCATCTCAAAATATTGCTTGGAATATTTTTCTTAAATGAAAAATATTCATTTGGCCCTCCAAAACCCTAGCTAGCCCTTTGTGCTCCAAAGCAACCCTAATTTTTCTTGCCCCTAAAATCCTGAGAAAAATCCCAATTATTCTTTGAAGCCTAGGGCACCTTTTTGAGCAAAAATATTTCATAACTCTTTGGAATATCTTGGCTACAGAAAATAACTTCATTTCTGGACAGAAATGGTGGTTTCTACAGCAACTACCATTTTACTAGCTCCATTGTAGCTGGTTTTTCTTGTGTCTCTTTACCTTAGTAAGTGTTAGCTAGCCTTCAAAGCTCAGCCCCTAACTACCAGTGGTTTGACCACAGTAAACCTCCAAAGTTACTGTCCAGAAACATGCTTGCAGTACAAACTCATTTCTACTGCACCTGGAACCAAACCCAACCGTGGTAACACTCCAAACTACCCAGGACTACACGCCAGACATGAAGTTAGTGCTTATGTTGGCCTGATGTCATAGTTCACGTGGTGACCACGTTCGTCCGGGCGTGCTGGCATGCAAAACACGCGCTCTGCCTGCCGCCTAGCTCTCTGTTGAGCGCGTGCTCGCTGCCCAGCCTGACCGAGCATGGGAAACCTCACCACCATCCCCGTCTCCACTCCCTTAACTCCCCCTGGCACTCGCCGACACCGGAGCTCGCCACAGAGGGCAAGGGCACGGTCCGGCCAATGACACAGTGCGCGGCGCACTGTGCTCGTCGTCTTCCCCTTCGCCCCTGTGCTCGTCCGTGCTCGCCAATAGTTTTTGCGTGACCTCCGTTCTCTTCCCCCTCTTCTTCCCCCTCTCTCACTAGCGCCGTTCATCGCCGCGCACCGTGGACAGGTGTCCTCCGGCGGAGCAAGAACCCCTCTCGCTGCTCGCCTATAAATGCCGCCACCCCCAGCCTCCTCGAGCACCCGCATCTACTCCCACACCCACCACAAGCTAGTAGAAGCCGCAGCCCGGCCAGGCAGGCCGCGGGCTGCCGTCCTTGAGCTCGAGCTCGCCGGCGATCCCCTTCGGATCTTCACCACAGCTCCAACCCCTCCCAGGACAGGGTGACCCTGCCAAGGCCTCCGCCACTCTTCGGTGAAGCCATTCCGCCCTGTTGGAACCCCGGAGATGCCCCGAGCCGCCGTCGTCTTCGTCTCCAGCGACCGCTGCCCTCTGCCTCTGCTGGAGTGGTTGTTTCCGACACCGTCTGGTCACCTCTAGCCACGCTACAGGTATAGGCAGGTGCACCGTCTTCTTCTCCTTCGATTTCCCCCTCTCGTTTGGCCCCAAGATCCCTCGCCACCAGCGTGCGCTCCGGCGAAGCTCCGCCTCTCTCTGTTTCCCTCTCCCCCTCCTTCTAACCTGACTAGCAGGGCCCGCTAGTCAGCCACTCAGTACACGCACGAAGCGGTACGAGTGGTGGCGCCCTGGGCTTTTACGCCTTCGACGTCACCCCCAGTCTGTTTTATTTTTAATTCAGATTCATTTAAATCCAGTGTCGGAGTAATTGGCCACAGGTACCCCGAAGACGGCGAGATGATAATTCAAGACATCGGGGCTAGCAAAGCCCCTCAGTCCCACTGCCCGGCCGCTCCTGCCGGCTCCCCGTCCGACTATTCTGCCCGGCCGGCTGCCGACTACAGCCCGACCCGACACCGACGAGACAGCCGTACCCGAGCACTATTTACATGTCATATCAGCTATCATGTATAGTGTCACTTGTCCCCTGGCACTATTTGTGAAGTGACCCAGGGGACAAGGATGAGACCCACCATGCCTTGCCCATGCCACTACCTAGCTTACTCTCTAAGCTAGCCACACTATATATAGCATCCATCCATCCATCCACTCCCCCAAGCTCACATGCACTCACGCATGAGCACCCACATGCTCACGGCCAAGAGCATGGCCGGCCACTAGCATGCCACATATGAGACATATACAAAGTTAGATACCCATGGTACTGATCCCAGATACAGCTCTAGGAGCAACTCTGTACTAGATATATCAGATACACTCAGACATGCAGCAGTATGAGTATTATCTCTCCTAAGAGCTCCGAAGCTGGGTAAACTACCGCGTGCTACTCGCATACCCGCTCCTGGTCCTATCAGCAGCAGTCTTACCCTCACACTAAGCCCTTGTGGCATCTGTCGATTCGCAAGCCCCCCGTGAGAATACCACGACATCCAGGAAACTTCAAACAGCCATAACTTTTTATCTATAAGTCCAAATGCATTGATTCTTTTTGCAATGTGTTCTTTGTCCAAAAATCTAGCAGCACCCAAAAGATGAGATTTTTCCTTTCTGTCTAGATTTTCTGGTAATTTTCAGAAGGTTTCTTGATGTTTTCTGTTTGTGGTTTAATATATTTTCAGAAGAGCGGGCTTGTCTTGAGGATCACCAGGAGGTTTGTGAACCCCATCTGCACTAAGGCAAGCCACAACAACATTTTCATAGTGCCACTTCAATATTTATGATTTTCCAACTTGAACTTATGACTATTCATGCATTTAGATTATTATTATGATAATTATATTCTGTTAGGTGCTTCTCATGTTAAATATCCTTGATTTACAGAAAGTTTGAAGTGAATCTTGCTGATAAGCTAACAAGAATTTAGTAATGATAAAATGATATGATCATGGTGACAAATAATCAGTTAAATTATTATTCTTGCATGATGAAAAATGATGAGATTGCTAGAAATGATTCTGGTTTAAGTGAGGTTGGATCTTAACCAGAGAAGTATCATGAGTTGATGATAGCTCCGTGGGAGCGTAGTTGACTTAGTTATTTTCAAGGATATGTGATGCATATGTTGGTGATGCATGGCATGGCATTATGACACCAGTTACTTTCACTTAAGTTGAACCTAATAAATAACTCAGCTTCAATATGTTGTTGACCGGGTCATGGTGCCGCTGAAATGAGTTTTTCCCAGTGCAAACATATTTGCCGGTATGGGACGGCCTTAATGCGATACATTGTCGTGCCTCTGGTCCGTGCCTCCATCTAGGGAAGGTTATGTGTGTGCTGTACCCTGGCCTGATAAGCAGGCATAACCTTGTGAGCCTGTTGATGAGTTAAGTTTTTGGTACCGGATCCCAGAGTGGATCATGGCCATGACGGTGGTTGAGGTGTCTTGAGGTAGACATGGGGCCACCCAGGACTAGCCCGATGGGGATTGAGTCGGAGTGGCCAGGAGAGTGTCATGACAATGAAGTGGTTTCGTCGGAATGCAGTTGGTCCACCCGAATGGGAGTGCGAGGCCATGGGTTCCGTAGTGTGGGTCCAGTGTGCTACCTCTGCAGAGTGTATTAATCTATCGATAGCTGAGTCCAAGGTTACGGACACTCTCGAAAGTAGGGTACAACATGGGTCAACACTTAATAAATTTGCACACTAAGATTTGCACTGAGGTGATGGCAGTAAGGCCATCATGTTGAGTTGGACCAGGTGTGGTCGGGTTGTGATCGCCGTAAGGATCACGGTTTGAGACCAAGTGTTGGTCGTGGTTGTGATCGTCGTAAGGATCATGAGTTTGTCTCTAAGTTCTTCACGTTTGTGGTCTGGAAATGATCATGTTAGGTAAGCCAGTCCGTGGGATGAGTACAACTTGAGCATAATCACAGTCTGTTGGATATATTGTTGCATTGTTATTAATTGGATAAATATCATGATATTGTTTGTCATTATGTTTATGCCTGTTGTGAGATTGCAAGTACATTGAATGTACTGACCTGGCGTGTCATGCCAGATTTCAGGAAAGTCTCGTTGGAAAGGAGAGATGTCTGAGTTTAGATCGTGTCCAAATCGGTGTCCCTGTGCTATGGAGTCCCGCTACGACGTTGTTCCACTACCGCGTAGTTTTCATGATCGAGGCCCCTTTATGTTCACTAATTAATGTACATATTGTTCAGCCGCACCGTATGTGCCGCTTGGCCGCGCTAACTGTTGTAATATGAACTATGCTCCACTAGCATAAATAAAGCGGTTGTTTTTCTGTACCAAGTTGTTGTGTGTTGCCAGAAGACAAGGTCTCTGGGCTGGCAATGTAGGGTAAACCGGTCGCTCTGAGCCAGGGTGCCACAACGCTTGGTATCAGAGCCGCGCTGACTGTAGGCCATGCTAGACTACGCCGAGTTAACTGGACGTTAGATGCGAGTTGTAGTTGAGTGCCGGTAGCATTTTGTAGCTGGTTGTTGCATTGCATACACTGAATTTATGTTTATGCTAACTTGCTAATGGTTATGAGCGTAGATGGCTCCGGTGCTGTATCCGTGCTAGTTGCAGCTGATGCCGTACACGTCGCCGCATCTCCTTCATAACATGTGGCGTCGGTTGTACCCCCACGGTGACGATCTAGTCTATCGTGTGTACCGGGAGCGTCTAGCTGACTCAGTGTATGAGTATCACGCCGTGGTTACTCCGTGCACCAGTTCCGATTCCAGCACTTACACTTGTACCTCTCGAAGCGGCTACGCTTCTACCGCTTCTCAGGCTGTCCAGTTTGCTGCGTTCGAGGTACTCGTTGAGCTCCGCTACAACGAGGTCCGAATGCAGAACCACCCAGGTTTCCACTACTATCCTTCTCTCCACGATAATGGTCGTGTCCGTTTCCCTGTCATTGACCCGGAGTTTGATAGTGTAGCTAGCCACCTTTCTCACTATATCACTGTTAGCTATCTTCTGATCTATGAGCTGGCTCGCGAGCTGAGTCGTGCTCGTGCTGCTTTAGCCTCTGCTTTAGTCTCTGATAGCTCAGCCACTACTCCAACATCTGTAGGATTTACCCCCTATATTCCTGCCAGTTCTAGATCCCCTGTTTCCCCGGTTACTCCTCCGAGTAGCTCGGGCACCACGATAGCGAGTCCCCTTAGTGCTCCTGCTGAGTGGGTTTCACTTCTCTCCACTCATGTAGCCCCGATGATTCACCCGCCACCTGCCCCGGAGAGAGCCCTCAAGGCAGCATCGTTGTGTCACCTTTAACCCGGAGGTCTCAGTTAACACCGTCAGTTCAGGATCCGAGTCCGCTTCAGGAGAGGACCCCGCAGCACCAGCAAAGCAGTAGAGTGACTGAGTATTCGCAGTTGTCAGGATGGAGTATGGATGTAGTTGTACGAGTCATGATGTTTCATTTCATGTGTGAGGGTAGTTGGACCTATCATATTGTTATCTTTTATGTATGAGTCTATGTATAATTATGTTGGAACTTTATTTCTTTCGCCGTATGTTCTTCGCCATTTCGGTTTTTCTCAGACTTTTGTTGCTGGCTTCTCCCCAGTTTATTTTGAATGCTTCTCATCTCGGTTGCGTTGCCTTGGGAAAAAATCTTATTAGGATGACGCGGGGAGGCTGCAGTAGCAACGTTCGCGAGGGTTCTCCTGTTCGTCATTCCGCACGACAGGCAGGACACTCACCCGAGCCGTACGTTCCACACCACCTCCACCACCAAATCCGCCCTCCGCCGAGCAAATTCTGCGTATGTTTGAGGAAAGACGAAATATTGATCTGATGGAAATACTAAGAAGTATTCAAGCTGTGGTTGGACAGAATGGAAGTCAGCCCGGTCATCACTCCAAGCTATCAGATTTTCAAAGGACTAAGCCTCCCAGTTTCAGTCAGGCCATTGATCCCTTGGATGCAGATGATTGGTTGAGAACTATGGAAAAGAAGCTTGAGGTTGCTCAAACTGATGAAGGGGATAGGGTTCCATTTGTAACACATTATCTTGAAGGCGCTGCTGCCATATGGTGGGAAAATGAAAAAGCCATGTGGAGTGCTGATGAAGAAATTACCTGGTCAAGATTCAAGGAACGACTCCGGAAATATCACATCCCTGCGGGGATTATGAAGACTAAGCAGCGTGAATTTTCCGCGCTCCTCCAAGGAAGTCAGTCTGTGGGAGAATATTTGCAGAAATTCAATCATCTGTCATGTTACTCTCAATATGACGTGGCTACTGAGGAAAGAAAGATGGACAAGTTTCTTGGTGGGTTAAACCCGCAACTCCGGTGTACTCTTAGTATGTTCAATTTCCCAGACTTCCAAACCCTGGTGAACAAGGCTTTCATTGCTGAAAGGGAACACAAGCTTGTATCAAATAATAAGCCTGCCAACAATGATCACAAGAAAAAGTTTGAGCCAAGAAAGGAAATGCAACCAGTGCAGAAGGCTCGTACCTGACAGCCGAATCAGGTAGCATACAAGCCCAATTGGCAACAGAATGTTAACAAGACCACCACCCAAGTCAAGAATGACATGCTCAACCCAATTCTAGAGAATCGTCTGCGCAGCAATTCTTGTTACAATTGTGGGCAAACCGGACATTATGCCAAACAGTGTCCCACGAACAATCGGACAAAGGCTACATTCAAGCCACAAGTCCATAATATGGAGGCATGCCCGAATCAGCACGACATCATGGGATACGTTCATCACATTTCTATCGACGAAGCCCAAGAGAACCCTGAACTCGTCATTGGTATGTTCCTTGTTAATAACATACCTGCAGTAATTTTATTTGACTCTGGGGCTTCCCACTCTTTTATTTGTCGGAGTTTTGTTGCCCAAAACAAATTTCCTTGTTCTCTTTTGGGCAAGAATATGCTGGTACAAACCCCGGGATCTCTAATCAGAAGCAATCTAGTCTGCCACAATCTGGAAGTCAATATCAACGGAGTCTGTTTTCCAACTTCTTTGATACTTATTGAGTCTGATAAGTTGGATGTTATCTTGGGTATGAATTGGCTGACTCAGTGTCAAGTGTGCATAAACTGTGCGACCCGAGAAGTCAACTTGACCGGCCAAGAGGGACAAACTACAAAATTTATTGCTCGTAGAAGCATACCGTCCAAGGAAATGGTCTTTACAGCAATGGCTGAAATGGAATTAATTCCGGTGGTCAGCGAGTTTCCTGACGTATTTCCAAAAGAACTGCCAGGCATGCCACCCGATCGAGAGCTTCAGTTTGCAATAGATCTTGTGCCCGGAACCACACCAATACACAAGAAGTATTATCGAATGTCGTCATCAGAATTAGTGGAGCTAAAGAAACAGCTTGATGAAATGCTCCAGAAAGGGTATATCCGTCCCAGCTCCTCACCATGGGGATCACCTGCTATCTTCGTGGACAAGAAAGATGGCAGTCTCCGCATGTGTGTGGATTACCGTCAGCTAAATGATGTCACAATCAAAAACAAATACCCTCTGCCAAGAATTGATGATTTGTTTGATCAGCTCAGTGGGGCCAAGGTATTCTCCAAGATTGATTTACGGACTGGATACTATCAGCTCAAAATTAAAAAGGAGGATATTCCCAAGGTCGCATTCACCACTCGCTACGGTCTTTATGAATATACAGTTATGTCTTTTGGCCTCACCAACGCCCCTGATTTCTTCATGCACATGATGAATAAAGTATTCATGGACTTCCTCAATAAGTTTGTGGTCGTCTTCATCGATGATATACTCATTTACTCAAGAAATGAAGAAGAGCATAAGGAACACCTCCGAGCAGTGTTACAACGACTCCATGAGCATCAGTTATATGCCAAATTCAGTAAATGTGAGTTTTTGCTCAAGCAAGTTGGATTCCTCGGACATGTGCCATCCGCTGAAGGTATAGCCGTGTACCCAAGCAAGGTAAAGGATGTGCTCGACTGGTTGCCACTCACAACCGTATCTCAGATCCGGAGTTTTCTTGGATTAGCCAGATGCTACCGTCGTTTAATTGAAGGGTTTTCCAAGATTGCTAAACCCATGACAGAGCTGCTCAAAAAGGATAAGAAGTTTGAATGGACTGAGGACTGTGAAAAAAGTTTCACCGAGTTAAAGAAACGACTGACAACTGCACCAATATTAACACTTCCAGATATCTACCACAGCTTTGATGTGTATTGCGACGCTTCCAGGCAAGGACTAGGATGCGTACTTATGCAAGATGGCAAGGTAGTAGCTTACGCCTCACGATAGCTACGACCCCATGAGGGGAATTACCGCACTCATGACTTTGAATTGGCTGCGGTTGTTCATGCTTTAAAAATTTGGAGACACTACCTCATCGGAAAAAGGTGCCAAATGTTTACCGATCACAAAAGCCTCAAATATATATTTACTCAGCCGGATTTAAATCTCTGTCAACGAAGATGGCTTGAGTTGGTCAAGGATTATGACCTTGGGATAAATTACCATCCGGGTAAGACCAACGTGGTTGCCGATGCACTCAGTCAAAATCCCGTCGTTTAAATGTCCTATTGGAATCCTTGCCTCCTGAACTTAAAGAAGAGATTGCTCAGCTCAACCTGGTCATAGTCGAGGCTGGCCTTGCTAATATTCTAGAAGTTACCCCTACTCTTGAGGAAGAAATCCACAAGGCCCAGCCAGGCGACGCCGATCTGCGAAAATCTGTCTAGCATTCCGTTTTCTCGAAGTATCAGTACGGTACCCTCTGATTCAGGGGAAGGATTTGTGTGCCCAATCAAGCGGTTTAAAGCAGAAGATCCTGTCAGAAGCCCATGGATCCTCATATTCCATTCACCCTGGAGGTACAAAAATGTACAAAGACCTTCGACAAATATTCTGGCAGGATGGAATGAAGAAAGACATTGCTTATTTTGTAGCCTGTTGCGACATATGCAACAAAGTAAAGGCAGACTATCAGAAGCCAGCCGGACTTCTCCTACCACTGCCAGTGTCCCAATGGAAATGGGATGATGTCTGTATGGATTTCATCACAAGACTACCTAAGACCCGACGGGGCAATGATGAAATCTGGGTCATATTGGACACATTAACCAAGGTATCCCACTTCCTCCCGATCAGGACCTCATATCGAGCAGATGAGCTTGCACAATTGTATGTGTCGAGAATAGTCAGACTTCATGGAGTCCCCTGAACCATTACTTCTGACCGAGGTTCACTTTTTACCTCCGCTTTTTGGTCCCATCTCCATCAAGCCTTAGGGATGGAATTGAAATACAATACCGCTTATCATCCTCAGATTGATGGACAGACAGAACGGGTAAACCAAATACTCGAGGATATGCTGCGAGCCTGTGCTTTGGCCCAAGGCCCAAAATGGGAAGATTGCTTGCCATACGCCGAGTTCTCGTATAACAATAGCTTCCAGACCAGTTTAAAGATGTCACCGTAGGAAGCTTTGTATGGCCGTAAGTGCCACACTCCATTGAATTGGTATCAAACTGGAGATAGCCATATTTTCGGGACGGATCTCATGATGGAAGCCAAGAAGCAAGTCAAGGAAATCCGAGACAGATTGTAATTAACCAAATCGTGACAGAAAAGTTATTATGATGCAAAGCACCGACAGATCAGCTTTGAACCCAAAGTACATGTCTACCTTCGAGTCACGCCTATGAAAGGTATCAAGAGATTTCAGACTCGTGGAAAATTGGCACCCAGATTTATTGGTCCATTTCCCATTATGACACGAGTGGGTGCTATGGCATATCAGTTAGAGTTGCCCCTGAATTATCAGACGTGCACAACATGTTCCATGTTTCACAATTGTGACGGTGCATATCGCCGCCTGAGAAAAAGACCGATTTGGCAGAAATAGAGCTGGCAAAGGACTTCACATATGAAGAGAGGCCGGTGAAAATTTTGGATCAGATGGAAAGAGTCACTCACAGTAAAGCAAGGAAGTTTTACAAAGTCCAATGGAAGCATCACACGGAGTCATAATCAACATGGGAATCAGAAGAATATCTAAGGGCATATTATCCAGAATGGTTTTCCCAAGCAACCGAATCTCGAGGACGAGATTCATTCTAAGTGGGGGCGGTTTGTGACAGCCTGGTTTTTGCCCTCTTTTCTTTGCCTGGTTTTCAGTTGATTTGGATTTGAGTTTGGAGTTTTTGAATCATTTCATTTGGACTTAACCACTTGGGTACCCCTTGACTTTCACCCAAGTGCTTCTACTCCTTCTCAAACCATCACTTCACCTCTGGATCATCTCAAAATATTGCTTGGAATATTTTTCTTAAATGAAAAATATTCATTTGGACCTCCAAAACCCTAGCTAGCCCTTTGTGCTCCAAAGCAACCCTAATTTTTCTTGCCCCTAAAATCCTGAGAAAAATCCCAATTATTCTTTGAACCCTAGGGCACCTTTCTGTGCAAAAATATTTCATCACTCTTTGGAATATTTTGGCTACAGAAAATAATTTCATTTCTAGACATAAATGGTGGTTTCTACAGCAACTACCATTTTACTAGCTCCATTGTAGCTGGTTTTTCTTGTGTCTCTTTACCTTAGTAAGTGTTAGCTAGCCTCCAAAGCTCAGCCCCTAACTCCGAGTGGTTTGACCATAGTAAACCTCCAAAGTTACTGTCCAGAAACTTGCTTGCAGTACAAATTCATTTCTACTGCACCTGGAACCAAACCCAACCGTGGTAACACTCCAAACTACCAAGGACTACACGCCAGACATGAAGTTAGCACTTATGCTGGCCTGATGTCATAGTTCACGCGGTGACCGCGTTCGTCTGGGCGTGCTGGCATGCAAAACACGCGCTCTGCGTGCTCGCTGCCCAGCCTGCCCAAGCATGCCAAACCTCACCACCATCCCCGTCTCCACTCCCTTAACTCCCCCTGGCACTCGCCGATGCCGGAGCTCGCCGCAGCCAATGACACAATGACACAATGCACGACGCACTGTGCTTGTCATCTTTCCCCTCGCCCCTGTGCTCGTCCGCGCCTGCCAATAGTTTCCGCGTGATCTCCGTCCTCTTCCCCCTCTCTCACTGGCGCCGTTCGTCACCGGGCGCCGTGGATAGGTGTCCTCAGGCAGAGCCCGAACCCCTCTCGCTGCTCTCCTATAAATGCCGCAACCCCCAGCCTCCTCGAGCACCCGCAGCTACTCCCACACCCGGCACAAGCTAGTAGAAGCCGCAGCCTGGCCGGGCAGGCCGCGGGCTGCCGTCCCCGAGCTCGAGCTTGCCAGCGATCCCCTTCGGATTGTCCCCGCAGCTCCAACCCCTCCCAGGCCAGGGTGACCCTGCCAGGGCCTCCACAACTCTTCGGTGAAGCCATTCCGCCCTGTTTGAGCCCTCGGAGCCGCCCCGAGTCGCCGTCGTCTTCGTCTCCAGCGACCGCTGCCCTCAGCCTTCGCTGGACAGGCCATTTCCGACGTCGTCCGGTCACCTCTAGCCACGCTACGGGTATGGGCAGGTGCGCTGTCTTCTTCTCCTTTGATTTCCCCCTCTTGTTTGGCCCCAAGATCCCTCGCCGCCGGCGTGCGCTCTGGCGAAGCTCCGCCTCTCTTTGTTTCCCTCTCCCCCTCGTTCTGACCTGACTAGCGGGGCCCGCTAGCATCCACTCAGTACACGCACAAAGCGGTACGAGTGATGGCGCACTAGGCTTTTACGCCTTTGACGTCACTCCCTAGTCTGTTATATTTTTAATTCAAATTCATTTAAATCTAGGAAATGTCAAACAACTATAACTTTTTATCCATAAGTCCAAATGCATTGATTCTTTTTGCATTGTGTTCTTTGTCCAAAAATCTAGCAGCACCCAAAAGATGGGATTTTTCCTTGCTGTCTAGATTTTCTGGTAATTTTTAGAAGGTTTCTTGATGTTTGCTTTTTGTGGTTTTATATATTTTCAGAAGAGCAGGCTTGTCTTGAGGATCACCAGGAGGTTTGTGAACCTCATCTGCACTAAGGCAAGCCACGGCAACATTTTCATAGTACCACTTCAATATTTGTGATTTTCCTACTTGAACTTATGACTATTCATGCATTTAAATTATTATTATGATAATTATATTCTGTTAGGTGCTTGTCATGTTAAATATGCTTGATTGACAGAAAGTTTGAAGTGAATCTTGATGATAAGCTAACAAGAATTTAGTAATGATAAAATGATCTGATCATGGAGTCAAATAATCAGTTAAATTATTATTCTTGCATGATGAAAAATGATGAGATTGCTAGAAATGATTCTGGTTTAAGTGAGGTTGAATCTTAACCAGAGAAGTATCATGAGTTGATGATAGCTCAGTGGGAGCGTAGTTGACTTAGTTATTTTCATGGATATGTGATGCATATGTTGTTGATGCATGGCATGGCATTATGACACCAGTTACTTTCACTTTAAGTTGAACCTGATAAATAACTCAACTTGAATATGTTGTTGACCGGGTCATGGTGCCGCTGAAATGAGTTTTTCCCAGTGCAATCATATTTGCCGGTATGGGACGGCCTTAATGCGTTTCATTGTTGTGCCTCTGGTCGGTGCCTCCATCTAGGGAAGGTTATGGGCGTGTTGTACCCTGGCCTGGTAAGCAGGCATAACCTTGTGAGCCCGTTGATGAGTTAAGTTTTTGGTACCATTTCCCAGAGTGGATCGTGGCCACGATGGTGGTTGAGGTGTCTTGAGGTAGACACGGGGCCACCCAGGACTAGCCCGATCGGGATTGAGTCGGAGTGGCCGACAGAGTGTCATGACAATGAAGTGCTTTCATCGGAATGTCGTTGGTCCACCCGAATGGGAGTGCGAGGCCATGGGTTCCGTAGTGTGGGTCCAGTGCGCTACCTCTGCAGAGTGTATTAATCTATCGATAGCCGAGTCCATGGTTACGGACACGCTCGAAAGTAGGGTACACCATGGGTCAACACTTAATAAATTTGCACACTAAGATTTGCACTGAGGTGATGGCAGTAAGGCAATCATGTTGAGTTGGACCAGGTGTGGTCGGGTTGTGATCGCCATAAGGATCACGGTTTGAGACCAAGTGTTGGTCGTGGTTGTGATCGCTATAAGGATCACGAGTTTGTCTCTGAGTTCTTCACGTTTGTGGTCTGGAAATGATCACGTTCGGTAAGCCAGTCCGTGGGACGAGTACCACTTGAGCATAATCACGGCATGTTGGATATATTATTGCATTGTTATTAATTGGTTAAATATCATGATATTGTTTGTCATTATGTTTATGCTTGTTGTGAGCTTGCAAGTACATTCAATGTACTGACCTGGCGTGTCATGCCAGATTTCAGGAAAGTCTCGTTGGAAAGGAGAGCTGTCTGAGTCTAGATCGTGTCCACATCGGTGTCCCTGTGCTATGGAGTCCCGCTACGACATTATTCCACTGCCGCGTAGTTGTCATGATCAAGGCCCCTTTATGTTCACTAAATAATGTACATATTGTTCAGCCGCACCGTATGTGCCGCTTGGCCTCGCTAACTGTTGTAATATGAACTATGCTCCGCTAGCATAAATAAAGCGGTTGGTTTTCTGTACCAATTTGTTGTGTGTTGCCAGAAGACAAGGTCTCTGGACAGGCAATGCAGGGTAAACCGGACGCTCTGAGCCGGGGTGCCAAATGTGTGTAGTAGCCACCTATGTAATTATGCATGTAATAGTTTACTTTGGTGTGTGCAAATGACATGGTTATAGTAGCCACCTATGTAAGAGGATGTTTAATTTGGTTATGCAACCGTGTCCTTATAGGTGTGTATATATATGTTGTTGTTCTGTATGCAATCCCATCGCAAAACACACACGTCTTATTAGCAGCAATCGTCTGTGTTATTATCGGTCTTCGCACACATTTCTGATTACAGTCCTGTTTGCCGCGTATCACACAAATCTTGTTATATTGAACCGTTTAGATTCCCTTGTCTCAACACAAACAGTTCATCCACGTGAACCGCATGCCGTATATCGCACACACCTTGTTCTGACTGACCATTTCTTTTGTGTTGCCTAATCACAAACAATTCATCCTAGTGAACTGTATGTTGTTTATCGCACACACCTTCATCTGGCTGCCCGTTTCTTTTGTTGCTCCTTATCACAAACGGTTAATTACACTGAACCGTATGCCCTAAATCACACACATAACTAAAATCTGAACCGTGTTTGATGCATCCATCATCGCAAACATTTTGCACCTTTTTGACGGTTTTTTACACCACCATTTGCGACTAATGCATCACACACAGTTTCCTCAAAGGGTCTCTGATCGTAGTGTCGTGTTAGTAGCATGCTGCACTAGTGATGGTTAGGAAACCTTAACCATCTTTGATCAACGAGCTAGTATAGTAGAGGCTCACTAGGGACACGGTATTTGTTTATGTATCCACACATGTATTTAAGTTTCCGGTCAATACAATTCTAGCATGAATAATAAACCTTTATCATGATTAATTAAATATAATAATAACCATTTTATTATTGCCTCTAGAGCATATTTCCATCGGATGATGATCCAGAGTGTTGGTGATGACGATGGCTCTGAATTCCCTCTCTAGGAGGTATGAATATTCGGCAAAATCAACCTGCCGGATGGCAAAGTTCTTCGTCTCGTATATGGCACCGAAAAATTCCCAAAAATTATCCATAGACTTTTCAGGTCAAATAAGAATTTATAGACAACGAGCGTCGATATGCAGTGGCCAAGGGCTCCATGCGACCTCCCCACACGGCCTAGGGGGGCATGTGGCCTTGCCGCATGGTGGACCCCCTTTGGACTGTCTTCTGGCCTCCATCTTCTTTCGTTTGGGAAATAGCCAGTAAAATTTCCAGGTCCTTCGAAGCTCTAGAAAAAATTATTTTTATTCTATCCTTTGTTTTGCCACTATTTTCTAGGTGTCTCGCATTTTCCATATAATTTCCCTCTTCATGTGTTACATGCAATTTGAAGAGGGGTGGGGGGCATTAGAATTTAGCAATAACGTGCGAAATATCATTAATAAAGTGTAAATTATAATAAAAACAGTGATGCAAAATGGACGTATCACTTTTACATCACGCCATATTATTCGCCCTAAACAAGAAAAAATAAGATAATTGGGAGCAATGGCAAATATCTTTACTTGTATCTTCTCCAAAGCTAGAACTCTCATCCTCCCACCCAGTCGTGAAGAGTAGTGCCCTTTAGGCTTTAGCCCATCTGCATCAATTTGATAACCAACACCCCCTTCGAAATAATGTTTTGTGCGTGCAAAGGGGAAAATGAAAGTACAAGCAAGCGAGATTACCGAACTAGCCGAGGTCTACCCATGGGAGGCAAAACTTGGGTGAATCATGGTGGTTTGTGAAAAGATCATCGATATTGAGGGGGAGATAAGCTCGCTACTGCCACATCATTTTCACTAAACAAGAAGCAAAGAGAAGTAAGAGTAAATTACAAATAGCTTTACTTATCTCTTCTCCAAAGCTCAAACTTTCATCCTCTCGCCCAGTAGTAAAGAATAGCACATTTACGCTTCAGTCCATCTACACCCATTTGATTGCCATCAAGCCCTTTAACAAAATGTTGCGTGCATGTAGAGGGGAAAGATGAAAGCATAAGCAAGATTATAGAACTAGCCAAGGTCTACCCGTGGGAGGCACGTCGAGGGAATCAAGGCGGTTTGTGAAAAAATCATCGAAATTGAAGGGTAAGACAAACTCGCTGCCACCACATCTCGACGCCTTCTCCACCGCCAAAAGCATCGGCAAAAGTTCACTACCCATCTCTAGGAACTTGATCACGAGATAGGTCAACACACTCCATAATTTTGCGAGACAAGAGGAAATCAAAGAAGCGGGATTAGTACGCGAGTTTGGATCATTGGATGGAGAGAAGAGGAAAGTCCCCGACCGGCAAGTAAAGGACGACCGGCTCATATAGATCACCCTTTTTCTTTGCTTTGGAGCTCGAGCAGGAGTGTTCGGTGGTTAACCTAACGAATGAATGATCGTTACATGTCTACTCCTTTTAACGGTTCTTAAAAGTCATTTTAAAAAGACATTTTAAAAAGAAGTCACGGGCATGTTAGGGGTCACATGTGCGTGTACTACTCCAAGAAACAACCCTTATTCAACTTCTTGTGGTAATAATGTAATATACATGGGTGGTGTAAACATAATGCATGCTAGTACGCATTACCAATATATTACCAATACACATGGCTATCTACCGTCTAGTGCTTAGTATAGAGTGTGACGTTGGTCAGTAGTATGACTTGCTCGGGGTCACGCTGGTGCTGAACTTGTGCTCGCCGTCGACATAAACGGCCACCGTGGACGCGCCGACATCATGCATCACGTTGAGGCGGAACAACCGGTCGTAGATGTTGGGCTCGATGACCACCCCGCTGTAGAACCGCAGGACTCCGTTGTAGACGTGCAACATCAACACCGTCGAGTGCGCGGCGCCCTCCTCGTTGTGGATCTGCATCACCGACACGCCGGAAGTCCCGGACGGCACGTAGCCATAGCCCTCAAACTGCCACAACCCCGACGAGTAGTCGTGGCCCTGGAAGAGCATAGCTCATATATGTGACTCCATGGCCGGTTTGGAACGCAGGAATTTCAACAATGTGCTATGTACTTACCCGGAGCCTAACTTCAGAGCGCGGGTTGCTTGTCATTTCGGTGCACCCAAAACGTCCGCACACCGTTGCGGTATTGGAACCGCTGGCTCTCCGGAACGTTGTACGGGCTCTGCACCTGGAAGTCGCCGTCGGCGAGCTGCACCTTCTGGAATCCGGCGGTGGGGTTCCCGCTGCCACCGGCTGCCGCCAATGTGCCCATGGCCACGAGAAGCAGTAGGAGATGAAGCCATGGACTACTCGTGAGAGAAGCCATTTTGCAACCTGTGAGCAAGGATGTGTACCTACGTAGCTGGTGTCCTCAATCAGCTGTTAACTGAACTCTAGCTAGCTAGTAAGCTGCCTTAGTTCAGACCGATGTGGGAGAAGATCGAGCTTAAATAACCATCGGCCAGTTTGAGGCGTGTGGATGCATCACGGAAGAAGCTCCCCGCGTTCACTTTGTCTGACGTGCATTGCGATGCACGGTATAGACGGCCCAAGCACGTACGTACGTAGTTGCACAGCGGTGCGATTGGATATGCATGCAATCATTTTCCTCTGCGCGTGCTCACTTGGACCTGTGGTTTCATATTCAGAGAGTAAGTCTGGAAGAGGACACCCTGCTTGAAACGTGACGAATAGGGTTCATGCCCGATAGACAGCGTACGTCCCCGCCGTGGTGGGACATTCTTGCGTCGTACTGGTTTCTATGAGGTCCGAGTTGACGGATCTGGACTTTTAGGAGTCTGATCCATCATGTCGGAGATCGTCGGAGAGGAGTTTGTAGACATAGCGGCGCAGACCGGAGTGAAGTAAAGTGGTTAGAATCGATAGAGACACATATTTGTGGGTTCAGGGTGGGCAAACATGAACTAAATTTGACGTAACGGACGCATCCAAGCGTCATCATATCCGCCTCACATATGGAATGGATATGTGGGGTGCGGGACAATCTGGATGAATGGGCCGGTTTAAAACGCAAATGATATGTGTCTCTCTTTGTGAGCGTTAAGGCGCCGATTGGCCTGGCCCACCGAGCGGAAGCATTCCCATCGGTTTTAGGAAGCTCCTGCATGTTTCTTTTCTTCTCTATGGTTTTTGCCAGGTTTTTTTTTCCCTTCTTATTATTTTAAACTCATGACTATTTTTTTACTGGTTTTTTGTTTCCTTTCAGTTTTTCATCCTTTTCATTTTGCTGTTTCCTTTTTCTTCTCAGTATTTCAATTTCGTAAATTTTAAAAAATCTTCATAATTTCGAAAATTATTAGTGTTTTTTGAAATATTCACATTTAAAAAAAATTGTGTTTTATCAAAACATGTTTGGAATTTATTTATTTATTTGTAATTTCAAGAAATGTTTACAAATTTCAGAAGTGACTAAACATTTTAAAAAACAATTGGGATGTCAAAAATTGCTTGTGATTTTCAAAAAAAGTTCACCGTATATCAAAAGAAGTGTAACTGAAAATTGTTTGTCGTATATGAGAAAATAATTCACTGTATACAGTTAGAATATACATCATATATTAAAAAAATTTATAGTGTGTATTTTGTTAGAAAATCACTGTATATTTAAAAATGTTCATTATATATACAAAATGTTCAACATATATTAAATAATTGTTCAGTATGTTATTTGTAAAAATGCTCACCGTATTTGAAAACTTATTTTATTATCAAAAAAAGAATTTGAATTTGCATGGTTTTTTGAATTCAAAATATTTGTTTAGGATTCCAAAAAAAAGTTCCAGATTTGGTCGTATTTTCAAAAAATGTTTGAGGCATTTCATGTAATTTTCACATTCCCAAACATATACCGGTTTTTTCTAGAATTTTCTGGTTTCCAGAAATGATCAGAATTCAAATTTGCGGCCATTAAGAAAACATATTTTTCGAGACACACGCTAGCTGGTGCTCACTCACTGGTGCCACCACGCTTTTCTGCATACGCTTGCTCCCTCATATGGGCCAGGCCTGTTTAAGGAGGCGCGCAAGCGGCGCGTGTGCTACAACTTGCTAAAGGCGATGCATAGCAACGCCGGATTTAAGGTGTCTGGTTGGGTGACAAAAAAAACCCAGGACTATGATCAGGGTGGCTGCCCGAACATTTGAGAATGATATGAGAGCTTAGTCCCAAACACCTCAGGCAGCGAACCAGTCACATAAAAATGGCCAATGTGCGCCTCCCAAAGCCTCAATGCACCCCGAGCGTGCATCTCCTGGGTGCTTAGAAGTAGACCCAAACACCTCAGGCAGTGAACCCGCCACAAAGAAATGAGGCACCACGAGCGTGCATTTCCTGGAAGCTTAGATTTTTTTTCACGAATACGCAAAGCTTGCATATCTTTCATTGATAGAAGGAATTAGAATGAGTACAAAGTTGAGTACAACACATGACACAAACGCAAGGAGGTGCGAACATGGTGCACGGAGCAGAGAAATAAGGAATGCTCGGCCCGGAACAGAGGATACACACAGCTAAACCTACCAAGACCCAACAAGAGAGGTAGACCGAACAAGCAATGGATTCAACATAGCAAAGTCACCACCGGGGACACCGCAAGCGATCAAGATAGCGCCTTCATGAAAGAAAACGATGCTGAGACGTCGTTGTCATCCGATCCAGAGAACCAGACCTAGGGTTTCCCCTAGCTCGAAGAGGGGCACAGATGGAGGCCATGGCAGCGCCTTCAATAAGGGAAATGACACCCATGAGTGACGCCGTTGTCAGCACGGACTAGCCGAGCAAGGATTTTTCCTTGGCAAGAGTCTAAGCAATCCCATAGCCATCGAATATGGACTCTATGATGAGTAAGTCACCGCCAGTTGAAACTGCCACGTCAAGAAAAGGGTTGGTGGGGGCTGCCGTCGGAGGATGGCACCGGGCGTCATCGAACACACGAGCATTGGATCTGCCTCAAGGTGAGGCGTGGAGGTATACGGCGTTGGGGACATGACGAGGCAGAGAGAAACCTGCACAAGGTAATCAATGGCAACCGGCGATGCCGGCAAGCTAGAAACCGGAGGAACGCAGATCCAAGTTGTTGGGGTCGTAGTCGACAGGACACCGACCGACAGAGTAAGCTGGAGGAGAACGCAACTACTTGGTCGTTGGGGCCGGAGCTGCGCCGGCAGAGGCGGCGCAAGCCACGGACACCGGTGAACGCAGGCCCGAGGCCATCGGGGCCGGAATAACGCCACCAAACCCACTGCACGGTGCCACTCGCCCACCATGCATGCGGCCAGGCCGAAGCTTAGAAAACTTAGGAGATACATTGTGCCTCTAACTGGGAATAGGATGTTTTCCTTCCTGTACGCCAGCGTATGGCCCTCACCAGGTGTGCAGACGTATTGCTTCATGGAGCTTGGTATTTAAAATAATAACAAAATTCATGTTTAATTTTTTTCTAAAAATATTCTTGTAAAAACTAATATGTGTGCGGTACGGCCTATGAAATTTTGTTTGAAAATATTGTGATTTGTAGGCTACACGGATAAAAGTCAGCCCAACAACTTTTTTGGCCCATTTGAAATAGATATTTGTCTTTTTTGTATGCCACATGTGAAAAGTATTGCTCCTCTCTAAATTAATAAACGTTTTATCTTAACTTACAAAGGTTGCATAAAATTTTATAAATACATAGTACACATGTTTATGTGTATTCACAATTTTCTTTCTAATATCAAAGGGTAAGACGAACTCGCCGCCACATCCCGACACCTTCTCCTTCGCGAAGGCGTCAGCAGAAGTCCGCTACCCATCTCTGAGAACTTGATAACATGACAGGTCAACACACTATAGTTTTGCGAGGCAAGAGGGGAGCAAAGAAGGATGATTAGTACACGAGTTTTGGTTATTGGATGGAGAGAAGAGGAAAGTGCTCGGCAAGTAAAGGACGAATGACTCATATGGATCACCCTTTTCCTTTGCTCTAGGCTCGAGCGGGAGTGTTCGGTGGTTTACCTAATGGACACATGATCGTCATATTGTCTACTCCTTTTAACGGTAGTTAAAATTCATCATACTAATCACTACTTAAAATTCTACGGAAATGTTAACGCCCACATGTGTAGGCGTTGACCATCTCGACCACACGCATCCATCACCGTTCAGTACTATATGCACGAATCTTGGCACAATCTGGCTGATTTTCTGTGCCACGTAGGACAAGGCGTGTGTGTGGTGTGTGACATAGTTCGCCCACACATCCGTTTTACCACACGGAGGGACCGATGTGTGGGCGTTTAGCAATTCACCCACACACCAGTTTTTAGTCACGCACAAGGGCTGGTGTGTGGGCATTTGCCATCTCGCCCACACGCCCGTCTCCTCTCCCACACCCCAGCGGCTAGTTGCCATGTGTTTTTGCAGCGCACATGGCAACTGCCCCTAGTGTGCTTTATAAGCAGGTGGCAACTCTCTTTTTTTACCCGAGTTGTCATGTATTTTTGCAGGGTACATGGCAACTTCCTAGTGTGCACGTAAGCAGATGACAACTCTCTTTTACCGAGTTGCCATGTGTTTTTGCATGGTACATGGCAACTGCCCCAACGTGCACGTACATGGCAACTGCCCCAACGTGCACGTACATGGCAACTGTCCTAACGTGCACGTTAGCAGATGGCAACTCTTCCTTTTTACATGGCAACTGCCCTAGCATGCTTGTGAGCACATGGCAACTCTCTCAACTGCCTAGTGTTAGCATGTGACAACTCCTAAAGTTATGAAATCATGGCAACTACATTAGATCAGACCATACATGGCAACTGCAGTTGAGCAACCATGGCAACTGCAGTTGTCCGACATGGCAACCGTAGTTCAACGACATGGCAACTGCAGTTAAATTGTCCGACATGGCAACCGTAGTTCAACGACATGGCAACTGCAGTTAAACAAACATGGACGAGGGTCTGGACCATGGCAACTGCGGGCGCGGTGGGCGTCACGTGTCGCGTGCGGAACCAGGAGGGTATGAGGCCTGCCATACGGGCGTGTGGGCGTTATCAACTTCGCCCACACGCATGCGTGTGAGAGGGTTCGAGAGGGAAAACAAGTTGTGTGGGGGAATTAGTTGTTTTGCCCACACGTAGGTGTGTGGGCTGGTTGATGTCCATGCCACACGAGGCGTGTGGCACAACTATCCGATACACCACACGTGTGGCAGTTATCGGGAGCCAAATTCTAAGAAACAAGTCACGGGCATGTTAGAGCTCACATGTGCGTGTACTACTCCAAGCAACAACCTTTATTCAACTTCCGATGGTAATAATGTAATATAGATAGGGTGGTTTAAACATATACGACATACTAGTAGGCATTACCAGGACACATGGCTATCTACCGTCTAGTGCTTAGTATAGAGCGTGACGTTGGTCCATCGTGATTCCATGCAGCTGGATTGGTCATGATGCTGCATATAGACCCCAAACTTGAAGTAGTAGGACTCGCTAGGGGTGACGGTGGTGCCGAACTTGTGCTCGCCGTCGACATACACGGTCACTGTGGATGCACCGACGTCGTGCGTCACATTGAGGCGGAACCACCTGTCGTAGATGTTGGGCTCGACGGCCGCCCCACTGTAGAACCGGAGGACGCCGTCGTAAACGTGCAACATCAACACCGTTGAGTGCGCGGCGTCCTCCTCGTTATGGATCTGCATCACCGACACGCCGGAGGTCCCCGAAGGCACGTAGCCGTAGCCGTAGCCCTCGAACTGCCACACCCCCGACGAGTAGTCGTGGCCCTGGAAGAACATAGCTCATATAGGTGACGCCATGGCCGGTTTGGAACATAGGAATTTTAACAATGTGCTGCTATGTACTTACCCGAAGCCTGACTTCAGAGCGCGGGTTGGTGTGCGTGGCGGTGTTGAAGGGTTTGTCGTTTCGATGCACCCAGAACGTCCGCACACCGTTGCGGTATTGGAACCGCTGGCTCTCCGGCACGTTGTACGGGCTCTGCACCTGGAAATCGCCGTCGGCAGGCTGCACCTTCTGGAACCCGGCGGTGGGTTCCCGCTGCCACCGGCTGCCGCGAACCTGCCCATGGCCACGAGAAGCAGCAGGAGATGAAGCCATGGACTACTCGTGAGAGAAGCCATTTTGCAACCTGTGAGCAAGGATGTGTACCTACGTAGCTGGTGTCCACAATCAGCTGTTAACTGATCTCTAGCTAGCTAGTAGTAGTAAGCTGCCTTGGTGCAGATCGATGTGGGAGAAGATCGAGCTTAAATAGCCATCGGCCAGTTTGAGGCGTGTGGATGCATCACGGAAGAAGCTCCCCGCGTTCACTTTGTCTGACGTGCATTGCGATGCACGGTATAGACGGCCCAAAGCACGTGCGTACGTAGTTGCACAGCGGTGTGATTGGATATGCAGCCGTTTTCCTCTGTGCGTGCTCCCTTGGACTTGTGGTTTCATATTCAGAGAACAAGCCTGGAAAGCGGGGCCAAACACCCTGCTTGAAACGTCACAAACACCCTGCGTACGTCGCTGCACGCCGCCCTGGACATTCTTGCCTCGTAGTTCTATATGCATTGTGAATACTAAGGTTTATGTCCCGTACGTCAACGGCCCCTCACCAGTACAAAACTACAAATATGGGTTTTGGTTTTGCCATTTCTTTTTTGCACCAGGCGCTGTACAAAAAACGATACTAGCTGTTCATGGATCTGGGAAAAGTGAGGGAGAACACTAGGAGGAAGAAGCTGCAATTAGATTTGAATAAACTAGGTGAGAAAATCACACCTTCTATCTTTTTTGAGCGAACGGCGGGAGCCTTTTCACTAAGAAGGGGGAAATATTTAGAGGTTGGCATGTTTTAGGAGGGGTCATGTCGGTAAACCCAAGATCTCATGTATCCGAGTAAAAGCCGCATGCTAACTACTCATGAATTAGGATAGCTCCAACTCCCGCTGTGAAATCTCCTTGAAGGCGAGATGGGTCACCTCGATGTATGGCAGTCTCGTGCCTTCAAGGATGCGTTTGTCTCTTTCCTTCCAGGCATTCCACGTTATATCAAGAGTTAAATGCATCGTGGTTTTAAAAGTTTCGTTGGGGTGTCACTTTAGTCCTAATTCTTTCAAATACACCTTTATGTCCTAATTCTTTAGTAAGTGGTTCATCTGAGGTCCTTTTTTCACAAGCGCTCGCTGACCTGCCCACATGGCATGTTGACCCATGCCACGTCAACAGCAGGCCCAACCGTTAGGAGAGAAAAATACACTGGAGGTCCTAAAAGTTTCTGGGCAGTGTCACTTTAGTCCTACTTCTTTCAAAATGCATATTTAGGTTCTAATTCTATAGTAAGTGGTTCACTCGAGGTCCTTTTTTGAACGATCGTTCACTGACCTACTGGCATGACGCGTTGACTCATGCCATATCAACTTAGAGGCTGCTGTGGTTGCTCTTTTTTTACAGAAAGCCCGTTGTCAACCCCCCTTTTGACATTCCCCAGCCCTTAACGAATCTCTCTCCCTCTCCCTCTCCTCTCTCTCGTGCTCACACCTTCGCCATGGCTGGGGTAGCAAGCTCCTTGGCAGGGAAGCAGGTGACAAAGGGGAGCGTTGCAGCATCGTCGGTGGCTCCGCAAGCACCTAATGCCTAACCTCAAATCAAAGCAAGCAG
Organism: Triticum aestivum; assembly: GCF_018294505.1. Lineage (NCBI taxonomy): Eukaryota > Viridiplantae > Streptophyta > Magnoliopsida > Poales > Poaceae > Triticum > Triticum aestivum. Next base: position 122,475,843 of record NC_057801.1, on the reverse strand, counting down.
TTAGAGAAACTTAATGAAACAGTGCAAATTGAACTAAATCAATGCCTACAGCTAGTGATTGTGGCAGATTAGAGGAAAACACATAGCTCCGCGACAATAGCGGCGCAAAAAAATAGTGTTTTTGCAATGTTCCTCGTCTGCTAGGGACCCTAAGTCGATGGGGTGTGGGTCAACGCGCAACCAAGTAGGAACGCACAACCAAGTAGGTCAGGGAACGATCGTGCAAAAAAGGACCTTGGGTGAACCACTTACTATAGAATTAGAACCTAAATGTGCATTTGGAAAGAAGTAGGACTAAAGTGACACTACCCAGAAACTTCCAGTTCCAGGACCCCCAATTTATTTTTCTCACCAAACGGTTGGGCCCTCTGTCGATGTGGCATGGGTTAATGTGCCACGCGGGCAGGTCAATGAGCACTCATGAAAAAAGGACCTCGGATGAACCACTTACTAAAGTTTAGGACCTAAAGGTGCATTTTGGAAGAATTAGGACTAAAGTGACACCCACCAAACGGTTGGACCTCCAGTACATTTAAATCTTACATAAATGAGGATGCCACCGCATCACCTTCTGATAGTGTTCTCGTTGTCCTTGAGGCCTTCGTGCCACCAGACGTCAATTGAAGGGGTGGCAGCCGTTAGAGCGAAAGCCGACGGCACGCCTGCCCACAACAGCACTAGGCTACGCATGGCGAAACTGAATGGAGAACCCTCATAGAGATGGTCAACGGTCTCAAGGGCACTTAGACAAAGCTGGAAGACCAGGTTGCGCACCAGTCACGCATGGCCAACTGATCAACCGTGAGGATCGTGTTGTGGAGGACGAGCCAGGAGAAGAGCTTACACTTTGGCTCTGCGTGCATCTTCAAGATTTTATCGCTCAAGTGTTGGGGAACACGGTAATTTCAAAAAAAATTCCTACGATCACGCAAGATCTATCTAGGTGATGCATAACAACGAGAGGGGAGAGTGTGTCCACGTACCCTCATAGACTGAAAGTGGAAGCGTTATGACAACGCGGTTGATGTAGTCGTACGTCTTCATGATCCGACCGATCCAAGTACCAAACGTACGACACCTCCGCGATCAGCACACGTTCAGCTCGGGGACGTCCCTCGTACTCTTGATCCAGTTGAGGCCGAGGGAGAGTTTCGTCAGCACGACGGCATGGTGACGGTGATGATGAAGTTACCGGCGCAGGGCTTCGCCTAAGCACTACGACGATATGACCGAGGTGTGTCACTGTGGAGGGGGGCACCACACACGGCTAAACAATGTCAACTTGTGTTGTCTGTTATGCCTTTGGGTGCCCCCATCCCCACGTATATAAAGGAGGGCGGGAGGAGCAGGCCGGCCAAGAGGAGGCGCGCCCAAGGGGGGGGGGTCCTACTTCAAGTAGGTTTGGCTCCCCCCCTTTCCTATTCCTATTAGGAGAAGGAGGAAGGAGGAGCAGAGAAGAAGGAAAGGGGGGGGCGGCCCCCCAAACCCTAAACCAATTCGGTTTGGGCCTAGGGGGGCGCCCCACCACTTGCCCGCTGCCTCCTATCTCCACTAGGGCCCATTAAGGCCCATTGAATCCCGGGGGTTCCGGTAACCTCCCGGTACTCCGAAAAATATCCGATACACTTCGGAACCATTCCGGTGTACGAATATAACCTTCCAATATATCAATATTTATGTCTTGACCATTTCGAGACTCCTCGTTACGTCCGTGATCTCATCCAGGACTCCGAACTACCTTCGGTACATCAAAACTCATAAACTCATAATACCAATCGTCATCAAACATTAAGCGTGCGGACCCTACGGGTTCGAGAACTATGTAGACATGACCGAGACACATCTTCGATCAATAAGCAATAGCGGAACCTAGATGCTCATATTGGTTCCTACATATTCTACGAAGATCTTTATCGGTCAAACCGCATAAAAACATACGTTGTTCCCTTTGTCATCGGTATGTTACTTGCCCGAGATTCGATCGTCGATATCTCAATACCTAGTTCAATCTCGTTACTGGCAAGTCTCTTTACTCGTTCCGTAATACTTCATCCAGCAACTAACTCATTAGTCACAATGCTTGCAAGGCTTATACTGATGAGTATTACCGAGAGGGCCCAGAGATACCTCTCCGAAACACGGAGTGACAAATCCTAATCTCGATCTATGCCAACCCAACAAACACCTTTGAAGACAGCTGTAGAGCACCTTTATAATCACCCTTTTACGTTGTGATGTTTGTTAGCACACAAAGTGTTCCTCCGGTATTCGGGAGTTGCATAATCTCATAGTCTGAGGAACCTGTATAAGTGATGAAGAAAGCAGTAGCAATGAAACGGACACGATCATAATGCTAAGCTAACGGATGGGTCATGTCCATCACATCATTCTCCTAATGATTTGATCCCGTTCATCAAATGACAACACATGTCTATGGTTAGGAAACTTAACCATCTTTGATTAACGATCTAGTCAAGTAGAGGCATACTAGGGACTATATGTTTTGTCTATGTATTCACACATGTACTAAGTTTCCGGTTAATACAATTCTAGCATGAATAATAAACATTTATCATGAATTAAGGAAATAAATAATAACTTTATTATTGCCTCTAGGGCATATTTCCTTCATCAAGAACCTCAGATAGAGCCCAAGAATTGAGTCCATAAGCCGCCGGTCGAGTACTCACCGCTGGGGTTCCAGTTCCACGAGATGGAGTCCTGATTGTGCGGGTCCAGGGTGGTGAGGTTCAGTGGAGGCCAAACCAATGAATTTCGACAGCCGGTCCAGCCCGTTCATCTTAGCCGCTGCATGAATCCAGATACCGTTCTGAAGCTTTTCATGCACCGATCTATTCTTTTGAGGAGAGATGGCAAAAAGATCGGGGTACGACAAAAGTCGTAGTGCCCCTTTACCCAACAAGTTGTCATGCCAAAAGGAGGCCTTGTGCCCGTCTCGAATGGTGATGGTCGTGGAGACCCTGAAGAGGGCCAAGTTAGAAGCATCGCAGGGGAGCCGGGATTGGGCCAATGGTCGCTTCGAGTCGTTCCATTTTAGCCAGAGATGTCGCAGTCTGAGCGCCTTCCCGAAGCGCTCCAGGTCCGTGACACCTGGCCCCCAAGAACCATGGGGTAACAGACCATCTTCCAGTTAACTAGCGAATAACCAGCACCAACAGTGTCACTATCAGCACCAGACCAGACGAAATTGTTCGTGATCTTGTCTAGCTTGGCACTGGACCACTTTGGCAGTGGGATGACCGTCATATGAAATGTGGTGAGAGAGGTGAGAGAGGACTTGGCAAGAGGCACTCTGCCCACTCTGGCCATATTCCTGACTTTCCATCTGGGTAGTCTACCATGAACCTTGTCGATGAAAGTGAAGGCGAAGGCCCAGATATTTTCCCAGAAATGATGCAATTTTGGCCGGGAACACTGTGAGTAGGTTTTGCAGGTCAAAGTCCTCACAACGGATTGGGAATATCTTAGTGTTAATGATGTTAGTAATCAACACCGAAGCATTACCAAAACAATCAAGGATGGAATTGATTGTGGTGAGCTCGTCCTTGTTGGGGTTGGCAAAGATGCCAGCATCGTTAGCATATAGTCAAATTCGACAGCGCTCTGCTCTTGCACAGGCCAGCAAGTACGCCCAAGTCAGACGCCACTCGGATTATGTGGTGGAGGTGTCGATGGCCATGATGAATAACATAGGCGAAAGCGGATCCCCTTGCCTAAGGCCTTGCCTATGAGAAAAGTAAGGGCTAGGGAAACTGTTGAGGAGGACACAAGATGTGATGAGTTGAGTGACATGCAAGTCCGGTCGCACCAGCATTAACCGGAGCCCAAATGGTCTAGAGCCTCCAAGAGAAAGGCCCAGTTCACATAGTCGAAGGCCTTGGATATGTACAACTTGAGGAACAGGCTTGAGGTCTTTGATTCATGAGCTCCTTGACAATCTTCCGTTTTCCAGTTTTAACCTCCAATGGGGTGGTTCTACTCCTGTAGGAGTTGTTGGGTTTTTCCCTAAAGAGAAAGGGTGTTGTAGCACAGAAGCAAAGTATTTCCCTCAGTTGAGAACTAAGGTTTAATTGAACCAGTAGGAATCATCAAGCTAGCAAGGTAAACCGTTCCTACACATGAACAAAAACAATACTTGCACCCAACTTTGTAAGGGGGTTGTCAAGCCCCTTGTCTTGCTAGTTACATGGTGAAAAGCAAATTGATAGATAGTGGTTAGCAAAAGTAAAAGAAAAGAGTAAAGAGCAATTTTTTAGAGGTTTGTATGAAAGAATAGACTCGAGGGACATAGTTGGTATCTCTCTCGAAAAGAAGGAAAACGACATGGTAACAAACTACAGTTGGGAAACTCACAAGAATAGCAACGATTATGACTATGATCATTCATATCATTATCTAATATATGAATTACGTCTATGACAAGTAGACCATTAATCCAACTACATATAGTACTATTACTCCACCTCAAGGCCGCTCTCCAGCATGCATCTCAAAGTATTAAGTTCAAAGAAATAGAGTAACGCTTTAAGCAAGATGACATAATGTAGATAGTAAGAAACATAGCAATAAGATAAAACCCCATCCTTTTCTCATTAGGGGCAACAATACAAATTTGTGTCTTGTCCCCATTCTGTCACCGAGATATAAAAATCACTGCAAGATTGAACCCACTACAATGCACCACTCCCTCTGAAGAACTATCAATCAATCTTGGCCAGAGAAGACAAATAGATCGGAAAACATACATATACCTCTCTTCATGCTATTATATTATCAATCTTGTATGATTTATATGCCATGTTATATCATTTTGTGGACTAACCTATTAACTTAGTGCCTAGTGTCAGTTTCTGTTTTTGCCTATTTCTTTGTTTCGCAGAAAAGCCATACCAAATGAAGTCCAAACACGACGAAATTTTACAGCAAGTTTTTTGGACCAGAAGAGACCCTAGAAGCTTCGAGGAGGCACCAGAATGATTGAGGGGGCCACAAGCTTAGGTAGCGCGCCCCTACAGGGATGCCATGTGAGCTTGTGGGCCCACTGTGGCTCCGTTTGCCCTAATTCCAACTCTATAAATTCACAAATATTTGGAAACCCCCAGAGCGAGACCTGAAACAATTCTAACACCGCCACAGGCTTCTCTTCTTCCACGATCCCATTTGGAGGCCTTCATCGATACTCTGTCGAAGGGGGAAACCATTGGGGAGCCAATCTTCATCAACCTTGTTGCCTCCATGATGATGTGTGAGTAGTTCCCACATGACCTATAGGTCCATAGTAGTAGCTAGATGGCTTTCTCTCTCTTTTTGATCTTCAATACAATGATCTCTTTGGAGATCTATTCGATGTAAAATTATGTGGTACATTTGTTGGGATCCAATGAATTGTGGGTTTATGACCAGATTATTTATTGAAATTATTTGAGTATTTTTCTGAGATTTATCTATGGGTGATTTGATAGCTATGTATACTTTCCGATCTATGAGTATTCTTTGGCCAATTAGATGATTAGATCTTTAGAGGGAGTGGTGCATAGTAGTGGGTTCAATCTTGCAGTGTACTTACTCTATGACAAGAGGAGTTGCAAGGCACATATTGTAATGTTGCTACCAAGGATAAAACTATGGGGTTCGAACATATAGCTTGGTCTTACATTGTCTATATTATGTCATCTTATTTATAGCGTTACTTTGTTTGTCATGAACTTAAAACTTTGAGATGCACGCTCGATAGCGGTCTTGGGGTGGAGTAATAGTGGTAGATGAAGTTGGATTAACGGTCTACTAGTCACGGACACAATTTCTATATATGAATCATGCCATGAAGAATCATAATCATAATTATGCGCTATTTTGTCAATTGCCCAATAGTAATTTGTTTACTCACCGTTAATATGCTTATGAGAGAGACACCTCTCATGAACCTATGGACCTCGGGTCCAGTCTTCATTACCCTAAAAATTTCTTGTTGTTTTATTCGGTTTTATTTATATACTTATCACTATCAAATTTAATCCTTGTGATTAGCAAGAACAAGGGGATTGACAACCCTCTTGCCTTTGTTGGGTGCAAGCATTTGCTTTGTGCGTGTGCAGGTACCGTTAAAGTTGTTTGTGTGTCGTCTCTTATAGGTCTGATAAACCTTGGTTCTTAACTAAGGAAAATACTTTTAGCTACTATACTACATCACCCTTGATCTTCGCGGAATCCCAACAATATCACAAGTGGCAAGAAGAATATCTGGCGCCATTGCCGGGGAGGCTTCACCCGACAATCCAGGTTCACACTTACATTTATCAAATTGCTTATTTTTTACTTTCTTTGCCATTTTCCTTTTTTATTTTCCTTCTCTTTTTGATCCTCCTTCTTCTCTGAAAAAATAGAAATACAAAAAAATTGTTACTATTTGCTTGTGTTGCCATGTGCCTTCTATTTGCTTGCATCTTCACTTGCTAAAAAATATTAATATGGATCCTCATCCACTAGCTAATCTTTTCAAAAATTCCAATTATGATAAACCAATTGCTAGGGGTGGAAATAATATTGCTATAAGCTCTTTGAAAGAAAAGATGAACTTAAGTGCACTTCGTTATCTTTGTCAATTTTTCTTGAAAAACATGAATAGGAAAATTGCCATGAAGTGTTAAAATAATTTTATAAAGTGATTCACGATAGTTCGTTCAATGAAAAGCACGATTGCAATGATGTTAGTGTGAATTCTATGAATGCCAATTGTGCTAATGCTATGCAAAGTTATAAGCTTGAGGGTGATGAGTGATACGTCTCCAACGTATCTATAATTTATGAAGTATTCATGCCATGTTTATAATTTTTTTTACATGATTTTGGTATGATTTGGTTAGGACTAACCCGGACTGATGCTGTTTTCAGCAGAACTACCATGGTGTTGTTTTTGTGCAGAAATAAAAGTTCTCCGAATGCGCTGAAAATCAACGGAGAATATTTTTTGGAAAATATAAAAAATACTGGAACGAAAAGCTACCAAAGGGGGGTCTCGAGGCCACCATGTGGGTGGAGCCCCCCCCCCCCAGGGCGCGCCCCTACCTCGTGGACTCCCCGTGGGCCCCCTTGACGTGAAACCGATGCTAACCCCTCCTATAAATCCTAAAAACCCCAGAACAAAAGGGAGATCGGAAGTTCCGTCGCCGCAAGCCTCCAGAACCACGAGAAATCAATCTAGGCCCTCTCCGGCACCCTGCCGGAGGGGGCCATCATCACCGGAGGCCATGGGGGAGGATCTCGGAGGGGCCATCATCGCCATGAAGGCCAGGGACCAGAGAGAGAACATCTCCCCATCCAGGGGGAGGCCATGTAGGAGGAAGCACAAGGGGGAGAACCTCTCCTCCTCTCTCTCAGTGGCGCCGGAGTGCCATCGGGAGGGGAATCATTGCCGCGGTGATCATCTTCATCAACATCACCATCATTATCACCATCCTCATCTCTTTTCTGCGGTCCACTCTCCCGCACCCTGCTGTAATCACCTACTTGAACATGGTGCTTTATGCCACATATTATAATCCAATGATGTGTTGCCATCCTATGATGTTTCGAGTAGATTTCCTTTGTCTTTGGGTTGATTGATGATCTAGATTGGTTTGAGTTGTATGTTTTATTTTGGTCCTGTCCTATGGTGCCTTTCGTGTCACACACACATGAGAGATTCTCGCTGTAGGGTGTTGCTATATGTTCATGATTCACTTATAGTGGATTGCTAGAGTGACTGAAGCTTAAACCCGAGTAAGGGGGTTGTTGCGTATGGGATAAAGGGGACTTGATATGTTAATGCTATGGTTGGGTTTTACCTTAATGATCTTTAGTAGTTGCATATGCTTTCTAGAGTTCCAATCATAAGTGCATATGATCCAAGTATAGAAAGTATGTTAGCTTATGCCTCTCCATCATATGAAATTGCAATGACGACTACCAATCTTGTTAACAATTGCCTAGGACAATTCCGCACACCGATCCATCATTATTCCACACTCACTATTTATAATATTTAGCAATATATTCTAACTTTATGATAACAACACCTACTTTTATATTTTAGTTCTTCGATACCATGCAAAGTTATCCTTTTCGTACCCACAACATAGTTTTATTTCTCGTTTCTAGTTGGAAGCAAACGTTCGGTGTACGTAGAGTCGTATTAGTGACAGATAGGACTTGAGAGAATATTGATCTTACCTTTAGCTCCTTGTGGATTTGACACAACATACTTATCACTTCCACCTTTGGAAATTGCTACGATGATTCCCTGCACTTTGGGATTATCAATGAGTTTGATGAGCATGATATTTTTATTCCCCTACTAATGAAGAAGTTATAAAAGAAAAATATGATAATATTTATGATTCAAGTGATGAAGATCTCACACTTGATATTGATTCTTATTGTGACACTATGTCGGTAGTCACTATTGATGATTATATTATGCCTACTACTTATTCTAATGATCATGATTTGGGAGATAATTATGATGCTTCTTTTGATCTTGGAAATTTATGTGAGCCTCACAATGAATCTATTATTGATAAGAAAATTTATAATATCATTGAAGTGGTTTCAGAAGAGCATCAACTTTTAAAAAGAAGCCCACGTGTTTGGAGAATATTCAATCTTACGATTTTTTTGATAAAAGTGGGTTTGGAGAAGTCATGACTTTAGTTGATGTTAATCCCACTATCTTGGAAGATTACAAAACTTGCATGCATGTGGATCATGAAGAGAATATTTTACATGATAGCTATATTATCGAGTTTGATTATGATTCTACATGTAATTATTTCGAGAGAGGGAAGTATGGCTATAGAAACCTTCATGTTACTAAATTACCTCTCTTCATGTTAAAACTATTAATGCATTCGTCTTTCTTACATATGCTAGATATTAGTTGCCTTGATAATTTGTTTATTTATGAAAGGGTCAATTCCATTTCCCCCTAATTTGCACCCACTCTCATCTTTACCCCTAAAAAAGTGCTCAACTTTACCCCTCTTCTGTCAAGTGGTCTTGGAAATACCCCTCCGTGTCGTTTCCGTCCAGTCAAAGGCCTTTGACCATGTTTGGGATGTTGTATGGACAATGTTGCCCCTGTCCGGGGAATAATTTTGTTAGTAAGGGGTGGCTAGCCTCTCTTAGTGACAGTGGGGCCAATCAAAGCTGACTGTGCAATGGTTAAATCTGAATAGTGGGGTCACTGGCATTAAGTTAACCACTAACATGGGGTTAACTAAACTTGGGGCCCCATGTCATCCCCACAGGAGTGGAATTAGTAGTTCATTAGGCGATACTGATGTTTGGCCGCCGGCTAATCACCGGTGATGCATCGGATTGATGCTCCAGACAGCCATTTGATGCGACGCTAGTTCCATTCGAGAGCTGAAACTGGAGCCCATCTAAAGGTGGTTGTAGGGATTCCGGGGGTGGGATAAAATGTTACCAAGACAACCTTGGTAGCTGCCAGAGTATGGTTTGGATGAGCGCGAAACTACAATAGCTAATCGAGTGAGCTAAGGTGTGTATTAGGTTCCCGGAGAAGCCAGAAGCATGCTATCATGATTATAGATGGCCTGAGCTCTAACAGCGGCGACAACAAGGCAGGGTGACGGCATGCTTCCACCATGGTGGATATGCTAGCTAGAACATGGGCGTGAGTGTTCTAAGAGAGGGGAAAGAAGGCGACAATCATAGAGATTTTGATGGTGCACTATGTGAGGCCATGGGAGGTAAGAGCGTGATGAATCGATGACGGCGTTGCTTGGTTGCAGGCGGCATTGATGACCATGATTTGCTCGGTCCATGGCGCTGCAATTCAAATCCATCTACTGTGAGGAAGAATGAGGCACTTCAGAGTGACATGGTTTGTAGGCGAGGGGTGGCTACGCGAATGGTTGGCAGCGGCGAACTGTACCTCACGGTGGCGCTCGGGAACCAAGATAGTGGTGAGAGAGAGATTTTGGTTTTATTTTTTCTATAGTTAGGCCCACATGTAAGTGAAGGAAAAAGGACATGCGAGAGAGATTTTTTTCTTTTTTGCATATAGGGTCAAATGTGCCCATTATAAGTGACATTGGGGTATCTATGTGACCTTTGAGTTGATTGATGAGTATCATATGGTGTTGTCGGAGTACGATATCTAGAACTATCCATGACACTTTGGGGTGGTTCAATGGATTGAGTGCAAACACAACTTTAAGGTAGTTTACCACCTACACGATTTCATCCTACTTTTTGTGATAAGAATAGAAACTTTGGAGTGATTCTTCCCCGCACTTTGAGGGATTTTATGTTAATGATGTTGAGAGATTGAACTAGTGAAAGTATGAACCCTAGGCCTTGTTTTCAAGAATTGCAATACCGTTTGTGCTCACTTTTATCACTTGCTACCTTACTATTTTTACTATTTCATATTACAAAAACCTATATCTACTATTCATAATACACTTGTATCACCATCTCTTTGCCGAACTAGTGTACTTATACAATTTACCATTGTATATGGTGTGTTGGGGACACAAGAGATTTCTTGTATTTGATTGTAGGGCTGTTTGAGAGAGATTATCTTCATCATACACCTCCCATGGATTGATAAACCTTAGGTCATCCACTTGAGGGAAATTTGTTGTGTGGTAGACATCAAGCTATTTTTGGCGCCTTTGTTGGGGAGGTGAGTGCTTGAAGTATCTTCTTTAGATCTTGCAATTGAATCTTTTTGTTTCTCTTTTCACTAGTTTGGTTTATAAGACAAAACTACAAAAAAAATTGGATGTGAAGTTGCATCAAATTCTTTATCTTTGTGAATTCTTTCTTGAAAATATGGATTCCGATAATTGCTATGAAGTGTTAAAATAAGAATTGAGCACAATGGTTGGTGCGACTTCCTTGTGTGATGAGAATGATTGCAATAATATTAGTGTGAATTCTTTGAATATCCATGATGCTAATTATATGCAAAGCCATAAGCTTGGGAATGCTATGTTTGATGAATATGATATTTTAAGTCCCCCTACTTTTGATGAGAAAATTTTCTGTGATGAAAATGTGCCTCCTATTTGTGATGATTACAATGATGAGAGTGGGTTTGGAAGAGTGTCAACTTTATGTAGTAATGATCCCACTATTTTGGAGGGTGTTGAATCTTATTGTAATAATTAAGAACGTGGATTTGGAGACGTAATGAGTTTATTTAATGTTCAATCCACTACTTTGGAAGATGTTTCAATTGATTATAACAACCAAGTTGCTATCTATGATGATTATTGTGATGACACTTATGACATCACATGATAGTATGAATTTTCTATAATGATAGCCGTGAAACTTATCATCATGATTTTAATGTTGAATTGGGCCATATCAATCAAGTATCACATGATAGTTATTTCATTAAATTTTCTCCCACCACCATTGATGAGAATAAATTTGCTTATGTCGAGAGTAATAAATTTTTATGCATATGGATCATGAAAAGAATACTTTGTGAGATAGCTATATTCTTGAATTTGTTCATGATGCTACTGAAAATTATCATGAGAGAGGAACATATGCTTACTGATATCTCAATAATATCAAGTTTCCTCTCTATGTGTCAAAACTTTTAAAGGTGTACTTGTTTTGCCTTCCTATGCGAGTTAATTCTTGCTCCAATAAATTATTTACTTATAATATCTTATGCGTAGGAAGTGAGTTAGGCTTAAAATTGTTTTTCATATGATTCATGATGCTCCCTATACGTTTCAATTCCTACTTTTATGTGAGCATCATTAAAATTGCCATGCCTAGCTAAAAGGCTTTAAAGAAAAGTGCTTGTTGGGAGGCAACCCAATATTGACCCTTAATAATTTTGTGTGTCAACATGGTTAAGCTACTAATTAATCATGTTTTGTATCTTTTATTTCAATAATGTGCCAAGTAAAACCTTTGGGATAGTGTGGATACTTTTTGATTTGATATTGTGCAAAAACATAAACTTTTGTGCCTGATATTTGAATATTCTCTATCTGCTAGAGCGTGATTATTTTCTGAAAGTTTTTGTGGGAACGAAGTATGTCTACCGGAGGGAGGTGTGAATGGGAGTTCTAAATTTCTTCGGAACAAAACTCTCGGAACCCAATAGCGGAGCGAATGAAAAACAAACTACAGTGAGCTAAAACTAAGTACTGAATGGAAACTAAGACATGCATCCAGACAAATTACTTGAAGGAAAACATGTCGAATGTAAACATGGGTAGAAGAGGTAAACAGTGGCTCGATGGCAACATGATATTTGTTCAACTAGTTCATCCTTCCACACAAGGACTACATCTGGTTGGAGGGGCTGTGACTTAATGCGGAAGATAAACTCTCTTCACCCTATTCTCCTCGATAATTGGTTCATCAACCAATGTCGATCACTCGTGGTAGATATTTGAGGCGATGTCCAAACCTTTACAGACTTCTTCTTCGAGAACCACAATCACTCTTGGTCTCCGTCTAGAGAGCCTGCAGCTCTCAAGAGTAATAGATGGAGCGTACTGGACTTAGATTCAAGCGATGCTTAACCACTATCTAATTCTTCGGCTCTAGGGGTTTTCTCTCGGTGGATTTTAAACTCAAATTGCTCAGAGAGGGGGTTGCTCAGCAATGTTCTCAGAATCGAATGGAGCAGCCACCGGACAAAGCTGACATGGGGTGGCTATTTATAGCCGCAGCCTTCCCAGATGGGAAACGACCATTTTGGACACGCGGTCCAGCTAATGGACAACCGACACGTCCACAACTGTCGGATTTGGGAGCAACGGTAACATTAGTTGAGGAATAAGCAGTGCTAACTCCTTGGTCTAAGACAATTTTTTCGTAGTGAAGAAGATGCCAGTCTCTTGCTGGCAAGTATTTGCTCAGAACACAAAGAGATTTCTCTCGCAACTTTCATAGGATGTGGGTTTAGCATCAGAGAATCAAAGTTTCTAAAGCTACACCCCTCTTAATAGTATGGTGGTCCTATGACTCAATGAAAAGAAGAAGAACAACAAAATAAATGCTACGTCTTCACTTCATCTTCAATCCCCTCGAATGCATTCATTTTCCTTGGATAGACACCAAACCAATTGCTTCATTTCAGCAACTTTTGAGGGGTCACTCTTGTTATCATAATCTTCGATGATTATCTTCACTGCAATGCAGGGAGATTACCTTCGTCATTTAATTAAATCTCCTCGTGATCTCAGGGACCTGTTACTCTGTGTGCACTAGCAAACACATAAGTCCCATACTGTTTATGTCAACAAACTCCAAAAACATAAAGGGCCTATCATTGCACCAACAATCTCCCCCTTTTTGGATTGCTGTTGACAAAACAGATAATCACAAAAGTGAAGATAGATCAATGAAAAGTAAATCGGACAAGAGTGAATTTGGGTTACTTGACTCGATGATGAAATATACTCCCCTAGATGTATGCAGGGTTATAGATATGAAATAAAATTCTCCTGCAAATCACTGACGTATATGGAGGAAATTTCAATCAATTGAGATAATGATTCGCACAAACGATATATAATCTATCAAGATTTTAGTGCAATCATTCATAACTTCTGATAATAATTCAACCTGCAAAACAAATGCTTCGAGAGAAATGTTGCAGCAGGCATGGTTATTAACATTACAACACAAAAGTTTTACACCAGAGAACAGATAGTCTTTAAGGCATAAGTATATCAAATCTCTCATGAAACTAAACCAAATAAACACAGAGAGCAAATCTATCAAAACTCAATGTAATTCTCCCCCTTTTTTTCAACTAGTGTCAAAAAGGTGACGAAGAACATGAGTGCAAAAGTGGTGAATTTGATTCACTCGGAGGCATCTCCATAGGAACGGGTAGAAGAAACTTCAGTTTTTGAGGTGACTGACAAAATGTGCGAAGGAGGTTGACAAAATGTTTGTCGATCGCGCCCATCGAATGTAGTGTGATAATTTGGAGGACTTGACACGGGTACCTTACCCGAAGAAATATCTGCCTTAACTTGCAGTGTATCACACATGGGAGGAATGAAGATTTTGTGAGTGGATTTTGCCAAATATTATGTGCCCATTGCATAAACAATTACTTTATGAATCCATGGCGCATAAAGCTTGAGGCATTTTGGATGTTGAGCAGAATCCTTTAAGATACACAAAAACATGTCCTCGACATCAAAGATATATCGCTCGGAGATTGCATAGATGGCATTTCGAAGAACATCAGAGATGACATTATCGGTAATCATCTCGACCAGAGGGAAAATGGTGTAGCTGAGCAAATGGTATAGAGTCCGATTCTCGAATGTCAAAAGCTCAGGCAAGGGAGGACCATGGTAGTCATGATATTTTCTTTGTCCATTGTGCATCGAAAGGTTTCATCTGAAATGACATCAATGTTTTGCACTCTAATTTCAGTTTTGGCATGCTCAAACCGAGGGAAATGAAAGTGTGAGACAAAGTCTGTTGAAGTGCATTGTACACGTTTCCCTTCGATCATCCATTCCATCATCCACTTCGAGGTATCAGATTCATCACCAGAGATGTACAAGGTTGCATAGAACTGAAGTATGCATTCTCTGTTCCACGGATGCTCGAATGCAGAAACATTTCTCAGACAAAAATCTTCCAAGTCTTGCAGTATTTGATCAAGACAACCAATGCTCTTCATAGCTGGGATGTCTGGGAATTCATGAGGAATTATATTTCGGCTGTCATAGAGAATCCTAGAATAAAAGATGGCATGTTCTTTAGTCCAGAAATGAGGAGATTCAGAAGGGCGTGGCCCCTTGTATGAACTTTCTTGAAAGAATTGAGGATGTGTCTTCTGATTGAAAAGCGGCCCTTTGACGCCAACGCCTATTGAGAACAGAGGCACTTGTTCACGAGCATATGGATATTTGAGTTCATCTTCGACTGAAATCACTTCATCTCCATATACTACGGAGCATGTCTGACGAGC
Source organism: Triticum aestivum (assembly GCF_018294505.1). Lineage (NCBI taxonomy): Eukaryota > Viridiplantae > Streptophyta > Magnoliopsida > Poales > Poaceae > Triticum > Triticum aestivum. The sequence continues at coordinate 122,460,839 of NC_057801.1, read as the reverse complement.
AGAAACATATCGAATTGCAGACGGACCAACATCAGAAATTCTTTGCACTGTCTCAATTGACAAATGCAGTTGTGAAGGAGAAGACGGCGCACGGATTGGAGCTGCAGCAACAGTGGGCAATAGAGCAGATTCCTTTTCAACAGGTTGCGATAGATCTTCAGGAATCTATTGTTGTTGATCAGTTGGAGGAGCCGCATCATTCAGTGTTGCACGAGAGGGAGAAGCCTGGGGTTCGAAGGGAGGTATTTCACCCTCTTGAGAAACAACTTGCTGAGATGTAATATCAACTCTAACCGGGGAGGCCACATGCACTGTTTCAGTTGGCCTTGGTGAGGGAGGTGCATCAGAGACTTGAACAGTGGGTTGCGATGGAATTGCTAGCTCGGCAGGGTTTTCTTTCTGAGGCGGAGCTTCAGCATGATCAGTTGACATTTTTGTCGTAGGAGGAGGAGCATTTTTCTTCAAAGTTTACTTTTTCCTCTTTTTTTGTCTGCCGAGCAGTGTGACCAATGTGTCCTTTGACAATATCATTATAGCCAGTGGCTTGTGCTTGATGCTCAAGACAGATGTTGTGAACAATACCATCTCGGTCCAAGTGAAAACCCAATCTTCTACTGCAGAGGATATTCAAAGCCCGATTGGTATCCATGTAAGATTCTTCAAGTTGCTTGATGACAAACTTGGAAGATGCAGTTTTCATTCGACCATCAAGGGCATTGATTTCAGCAGTGAGGGTGTTGATTTCAATAGAATCTTCTCTCATGTCTCAAACAAGATCTGATGCTTGGGTAATAACTTCAGACGGAATTGGCAAAGATTCCACTTTACCATTGAATGGATCTTCCACAAACTTGTCAAGCTACTCCATGATAAATACATGACTGCAATAATGAGGATCATCAGTTTGAACATTAGTCTGTGCAACCGGAGAAGTTTGAACTAGAACTTGCTTGGATGGAGGCATAGAAGCCAAAGGTTGTGTCAAAGCAGGAGCAAACTGAGCTGCCTTTTCCTTCGGTGCAACATCTTGAGAAGTTGTTTGCTTGGTGGTCGGAGGCATGGTTTTCTTCAATTTTATCTCTGGAATTGGTTCGTCTGGCTTGGCAGTGCTGACTGGAGCATCCACTACCAAATCCTTCATATCTATTGCCTCAGGATGAGGTGTTGTATCCACAAAATCCTTCATGGTGACTGTGGTTGGTGGAGTCTCGCGAGCCTTCTTTGGAGGTGCTATTGGAGTTGTACGAGCTCGAAGACCAGGCATCACCATAGAGGTTGTGATGTTCACTTTCTCACTAATAGTATCATCAACTTCCTCTGTTATTGGTGGTGGATCATCTTTTTTGTAAGAATTTCTTTCAGTATTTCTGTCGGTTGGTTCAGTCGCCTCTTCTGCGGTGCACTCTTTTTCTTCATTGCAGAAGTGCTTAGAACATCGTTCTGATTTCCCTTCTACCTTTTTATTCTCAACATCACTTTTGATAAGGCAATGATTTTCTTCATCATGAGCTCTTTCATTTTCTACCTTCTTGGCTCTCTTTTCAGCATTCTTCTTACGCTTAGCCAGTTCATCAAGATAGGATTCTGTAGTGCGAAGGGAGGACTTATCAGCACTTGGTGGTGGCGGCGGTCTCTCCTGGGGATCACTTGCATTAATGAGACCAATTTCACAGCAGTCACCCCATGGAGGATGAAAGGCAAAGTTCTTCGCAAACCGGGGATGAATCATTTAATTGTTGAACCACTTGCGCACCCAATGGCATCGAATCATTTGCAGATGCTTGTCCCTTTCCCGTTTGGATTCTCCTGGTACAGTGTTATAATTATCATGAGAGATGTACTAAGCTGAATTTGCGTATGGTTTTCTGCCACCCTTCTTTTTCTTTTGAGCATCTTCTTCTTGCTCGTCAGCACTTGGTGAATTCCTTTTCCTCTTGCCAGTTGCTGGGCCTACCCTTGGGCCCTTTGCATTTGGAGCTTTTGATTCATCTGTTATACCCAAAATATTATCTTCTTCATCAGCCATGCTCATTGGACGAGCAAAATCTTCAACTGACTACATACACCTGTGAAAAAGAATAGATGCGAGGAAGAATGGGGACAGGGTTACAAATGCTCACAACAAAGATTTTTCGAATGAAAACGTTTTGATGAAGGATTAGATGCAGACTTTGAGAAATGTTTTGGAAGAAGGAAATGAGTAGAACAAGCTAGTAGGTTTGAAGAATATACTCGTCAGCGTGCTAAGCATTCCATTCATACGAGACAAAACACAAACCTTAGATCTAAAAAGTTTCAGATATGAGGGACAAATACAAACCACATCCGCACAAGATACCTAAGCAGTAAAGATCTAAGATATGTGGTAAACCGGAAAATTTTAACCGTAGAAGAACTCGAACAAGAAGGACGGAAGATCGAGTTCGCACTACACATACCCTAGCTTGGCGATGTGCAGCAGCTACAACAGCACGGGGAAGAAGATGTCCTACAATGGCAAGGAAGGACTCCGGTGATCACTTTCCGGTAGTGCAGCAACGAAGGGATCGTCGGCGTCGAGCTCTAGGAGGAGCGTTGCGGTAGGACTTCGAAGGAGATGGTGTCGAGGAGGAAGATAAGAGGAGGGAGCGGTGGTGCTGCGGTATTTATATGCGAGGGAAAATAACCGCGGCGAGTGAATCCAATTGAACGGCCACTGATGAGAGACTATTGACACTCAACGGACAAGATAGGGTGGTAGTTGATGGATTTCATGTGGCAGCCGTCATAAAGGATAGTGGTCCTGACTTGGGCGGGAAACCCCAAATTTTGGACAGCTTTTGCCAAGACAGATTAAAGTTCAGACCTAATCTTTATCATGGTCAAAGGAACCAGATAAAATTTCGGTACCTGATGAAACTGAGCATTTATAACGGAATAGCATAGACTGGAAGAGATAGAACAGTGGGAAAATAGGGTCCTAGGCATTTCACTTGAACAACGAAACATAAACACCCGAAAGAATAGCTATGAGAGAAATGCATTCGAACAAACACAAAATCTTCCTGTCGAACAGAAACTCAAGGAAAGAAAATTGTGGCGGCGTGACCCACCATATAAGAACTGTATGACCCCGAGTGTCACACAATTATTGTGGAACCCGCTTAGTCTATTTATTCGTTAATGTATTCACTCTTAGATAGAAAATTTCACTGTCGAAATTTTCAAACTCTTCGAGTGTTGTGCAACCATTCCTTCTAAGATGTGGAAGTATTGGCATGGGTGTCGAGTCCATCTTACTACATGTTTGCAAAGTCCAGGATATTTAGCTCACATGTAATGCACAAAATCTTTTCTAATCGAGAGCCTTGGTGAAAATATCAGCGAGATTGGCTTCAGTATTGACGTGATAGATGACAATATCATCTCGAGCAACATGATGACGAATGACATGATGTCTGATGGCAATGTGCTTGGTGCGAGAATGCTGGATAGGGTTATGGGCAATTTTGATGGCACTCTCATTGTCACAATATAAAGGAATTTTCTTGACCTTGATGCCATAATCCTTTAGAGTTTGCTTCATCCATAGTAACTGAGTGTAACAAGCGCCAACAGTAATATATTCGGCCTCAGTCATAGAGAGAGATACACAATTTTGCTGCCTTGATGACCAAGAAGCCAAAGATCTACCAAGGAAATGGCATGTCCCTGAAGTAGATTTCCTATCAACCTGGTCACCTGCGTAATTTGAGTCAGAATATCCAACGAGATCAAACTGTGCTCCCTTAGGACACCATAGACCCAAGGTGGGGGTGTGAGCCAAATATCTCAAAATACGCTTCACCGCTTGGTGATGCAATTCTTTCGGTGTAACTTGATAACGGTCACACATGCAAACACTCAACATAATAGCAGGTCTGGATGCACATATGTAAAGAAGAGAACCAATCATCAAACGATTAGCCTTCTTATCGTAATCCTTACCGTACACATCTGCATCCAGCTTACCATTCTTGGGTATTGGAGTTTTGTAGCCCTTCATTTCGGAATCTTCCATTTTGAACTTCTTCAGACACTCTCTCAAATATTTCTTTTGAGATATGAAATTCAATTTGCATGTTCACGTATTTGCAGTCCGAGAAAGAAGTTAAGTTTACCCATCATAGACATTTGATATTTCTCAAACATCATTTTCCTGAACTCTAAGCTGCAAGCATTGTTAGTACAGCCAAATATAATATCATCCACATAGGTTTGACATACAAATAGATCATTATCAACATCACGAGTGAAAAGTGTGGGATCATTGGATCCAGGCTTGAACCCTTTATCGAGCAGAAACTTCTTCAATGTGTCATACCAAGCTCGAGGGGCTTGCTTCAGCTCATATAGAGCCTTTTTCAACCTGAAAACTTTGTTAGGAAACTCAGGGTGTTCAAAGCCAGGTGTCTATCTAACATATACTTCTTCATCAATTTCACCATTGAGGAAATCACTTTTCACATCCATTTGATAAAGCAGGATATGATTGTAATTTGCATAGGCGAGAAGAATACAAATTGCCTCAAGGCGAGCAACAGGAGCATAAGTTTCACCTAAATCAATACCTTCTACCTGTGTATACCCTTGAGCAACAAGACGTGCTTTGTTTCCCACAACAATGCCATTCTCATCTTGCTTGTTCCGGAATATCCATTTGGTGTCGATGATATTATGCTTCTTGAGATTTGGCTTGTCAACTGATTCCCAAACATCATTCAGTTTGAATTGCATCAACTCTTCTTGCATAGCATTCATCCAATCTGGATAATGCATGGTTTCCTCATATTTGGTAGGTTCTGCCAATGAAATGAAGGAGAACTTGCCACAGTAGTTAGCAAAATGAGTGCATGAACGAGTTGTGGATTGATAACCTGGATTCTTGAGTTCATCAAGAATTAATGAAAGATCAACTTGATTAGCCACTCGAGGAAGAGAATTTTCATCTTGATGATCATTATCATTTTCATCAGCATCAGCATTTGTGTTGCCATTTCCTTCCCAATAGCCATTTGCCGAATAGCATTCAAGATCGATGGTTCATCTATCACATTTGGCTGGTGCTCCTTTTGGGAGTCATTAGATTCATCAAACCGCACATTTACCGCTTCCATAAGTTTCCCGGGTTGAGAGTTATAGACACGATAAGTATGCGAGTTTGAGCCATAACCAAGAAGAAAACCTTCATGTGCCGTAGGTGCAAACTTGGAAGAATGATTCATATCACGAATGTAACAAGGTGCACCAAAAACACGTCGATAAGAAACACTTGGTTTTTTGCCAGTGATAAGCTCATATGAAGTTTTCTTAAGGAATTTGTGAAGATAAACACGATTGATAACATGACAAGTAGTGTTAATAGCATTAGTCCAAAAGAAAATAGGAGTTTTGTACTCACTAAGCACTGTTCTTGCCATTTCAATGAGAGTTCTATTATTTTGCTCAACAACTCCATTCTGTTGGGGAGTGTATGCGGCAAAAAAACTCATGAGTAATACCATTTTCATTGAGAAAATCCTCGATATGAGTATTCTCAGTTCCATTATCACTTCAGACATGCTTAATTCACACATCATATTCATTATGGGCCTTCTGAGCGAATCTTTTGAAGATGTCTTGGGTGCAGGTTTTGTCTTCGAGAAAGAATACCCAGGTGTATCGAGAGAAATCATCAACTAATAGACCATAATGACTGCCACCAAAACTTGCATAATTTTGAGGAACGAATAAATCCATGTGAAGAATTTCTAGAGGTCTTGTTGTGGTCATAACAGTCTTTGATGAATGATGCTTCTTGGCCAATTTACCAGCCTCACATGCAACACAAAGATGATCCTTGTCTAATTTCAAATGAGGAATGCCATAGAGATGATTTTTCTTCACTAGAGTCTGCAAATTTCTCATACCTGCATGACCAAGCCTTTGATGCCATAGTCAACCTTCGGTTGCTTTTGCAAGAAAACAAGTTTGGACTGAGGGACCCTTAGAGAAATCCACAATATATAGATCACCTTTTCTAATTCCCTCGAATACAAAGGAATTGTCAGAGGCCATAAAGACAATGCATTTGGATATGGAAAATAGAACTAGCATGTCTCGATCACATAGCTTGCCAAGTGACATAAGATTGAATCCAAGAGACTAAACAAGTAAAACATCATCAATGGACATGTCTTTGGATATGGTAGTTTTACTCATTACCTTTCCTTTGTTGTTGTTGCCAAAAGTAATATACTTCATAAGTGAATCAGTTAAGTTGGGGTCGACAAACAACGACTTGTCTCCGGTCATATGAGTAGTGCATCCACTATCCATTATCTATTCTGTACACCCAGAGACATAGTCGTGCAAAAGAATTAGGCTTTCTTAACCACCAACATCTTTGTAGGTAGCTTCTAAACAGTATAGCAAGCAGGATGTCAGATGTCCTCATGAAAGGACTTAGTTGTGGAGCCATCGCAACTAGGAAGCTTGAAGGGGTTAATCGGGACAAAGGACACGAGAAGTTTTATACTAGTTCGGCCCCTTATGGTGAAGGTAAGGCCTACGTCTAGTTGGGTTGGTATTGATGTTCCGATGACCAGGGAGCGAGATACACTATGCCCGGCTCTCGATGAGTTGTTTTCTGCCCTAAGCCGCCAGCAGGTCGTCCCCTTATATGCACGGGTTGACGCCCTGCGGCTTACAGAGTCCTGGTCGGCTTATAAACAGTGTTCGGTTTGGTGACTAGTTAAGTCTACCTTATGATACAAGTCATATTACTGTGGCGGTTTACTACAATGGGCCTTAAGTCGCCTGTGGGCCTTAAGATCTCTGTGAACCACCATCTTCATGCTTTGGTCTTGGGTTTCTTTCTGGTGAGTCTTCTTTGCGTAACCCGGCCCATCCTGGGCGGCTTACACAAATAGTGATATCCCCAACATTAGGCCCCAGATTGATTTGAACCTGTTCATGTCAATCTTAAAATACCTTATGGAACTGTCCTTCAGTCTTTTGTCTTGCGCAAAATTTTTAACCCGCCGTGACATCATCATCTGGATTCGGGTTAAATCACCGTGACGTCATCTTCAATAAAACTCACGGTTTAAAAATTTTCTAGACCATCCTAAAAATTTTCTTATCAGAACAGATTTTTGATCTCCAACAATAGTAGCAGATTATGAAACCTGTTTGTATCACCCGGAAAACTGCTTCTGTTGAATATGCTTAAACTCAACTGTCTATGTAGCCGGTTCAAATAGATAATACTGATCTGTTAACCTTACTTGCTTCTTATGACCTTAAGAAGTTTGAACTGCTTTTGATACATGTGGCGGCTTAGATACTGTTGCACAACTATCCTTATATCATTAGGCCCCTTATTAAGCCGCTACCTTGAATAATTAAGATATTTCTCCCGGGTTAAAATTGAACCGGATCTTCTTATTTTGTCATGGGCCAATTGTTGTCATGGCTCCTAAGGCGGCCAAGGCCCCTGTGACCTGCAATTGGGTCCCATCCATAGTTACCAAGAGTAAACTGGCTGAGTTCGGGAAGTCTGGCCACCTGCCAAAAAAGGAGGTCATGTCTTATCGTGCCCCCGACCCATCTGAAGAGAGGCCTCAACCCAAAGAAGGGTAGGTAATAATTTTTACGGATCATATGAGCCGGGGATTTGCTCCTCCCGGCTCAAAATTCTTCAGGGAGGTTTTGAATTTCTTTGACCTTAGACCTCAAGACATCGGACCCAATTCCATATCAAATATTAGCAATTTCCAAGTCTTTTGCGAAGTGTATCTGGGAGAGGAGCCAAGCCTACTTTTGTTCAGAGAACTTTTTTACTTGAATCGGCAAAATGAACGCGCCAACGGGCCTAGTCTTGAGCTTGGCGGCATCTCGATCCAGCGACGGAGAGACTGCCTTTTTCCTTATGCTGAGCTGCCGAGTCACCCAAAAGATTGGAACCAAATGTGGTTCTACTGTCAGGACACTTCTCTAGCTGATGAGAAGCCTCTGCCCGGCTTTCGCGCCCTGCGCCTTGAGTCTAACCATCAGCTGGCGGATAAACTGACCGCTGTTGAACGTCTGCCTCTTAATCCCACCATCAAGAAGATTAAAGCTCTTTTGGGAAATGGTTTGAACTACATCAATCTGGTCCGAGTCTGGGTCACTTGGCGAATACTAGCATTAAGCCGCCAATCCGGCCTAATGTGTACTTACATAGGCGAAAAGGATGATCCAATGCATCATAGTCCTGACGACTTACTAGAAGATGTGGTACATGCTACAACCCAGTCACTGCTGAAGGAGGGCACTGTTACTAGCAATGCCTTCGGCTTACTTCCCTTCTGCAAGAAGAACCCGGCCCCTGCAGTGAGTTATTAATCTTAATAAATACTCTTAACACGTTATACCTTATTTGTGCTCATAATTCTTTATCCTTTTCCACAAGCCGATGATAAATTCTGGAAGGTCAAATATGACCATGACGCCGCCAAACAAGCCAGGGCAGCCAAGAAAACCGAAAGGAAAGCCGCCAAGACGGGAACCTCAAAGAAGAAGAAACCCAGCGCCTCCGAGTTATTCAAGTTGGATGATTCTTCTTCGGATGATGAAGAGGTAATCCTTTAACTTTCTTAACTCCCTTGTCGCTATTTTACTGACAATCTGCCCTTTCAGGAGGATACAAGGAAAAACCAAGCAGTTGAAGAAGAGGTAACTATAATCTCCTCCGACTCAGAGCCTTTGCCAAAACAAAAAATCAGAAGGGTGACCCGGAAAGTAAGATTTTCACATCCTCTAGCTTATCAAGATCCTCAATTTCTTTTGAAGCAACAACAGCTTGAAAGCCGGAGGCAAACTCGGGCTACTTAAGACGCAGAACTTTCCTCCGGCTTACCTGACGTAACCAGGAAGCTTCGGACTGAGGTTATCTCCGATTTACATTCTGCTTTACCTTTAGTGGGCTTAATTCGCCAACCTCTCAATTCATCTGACTCCAATTATCAGGATACCTCTCCTTCCTCTGGCGAGTCCATGCAATCAAACATGCCGGCTTTCAAAACTGCTCCTGGGTAACGTAACCTTATATACCTTAAACTTTATTTTTCCCGTGTTTTGAGTATTCATCCTTCTGCCTTTGTTAATAGTATGCAAGTGAAACCCAGCAAGAGAGCAAAGAAAACCAAGCCGTCCCAAGACCCGATTGTGACTGAACCGGCGATTGATACGTTTGCTCCACACAGCTCCACCCATTAGCCACCTGAACCGGCTTCTGACATTCCAGTGCCAACCTCTGATCCACCTGCCGAATATGTTATCGACAGCTCTGATAATCCGGAGGCTCCTAGTCCGGTCAAGACGACTGACCCGGACGTTGAATTTCTGAAAATGCAATATGTTGAATCGGGGCGGCCTACTGTCCTTGCCAAATGTTCTGCCAAGGAAGAACTCGCGGAACGCTGAAAAGCCAAGCAAGACATTACTGATTATACTCACTTAAGCATTGGTGATATAGTCTCGGGCTATCTGAATCAAGTGCATAATAGCCGTGACCTGGAAATTGACATGGTGAAACAAATAGAGCACAAATCTGAGGTATAACTTATACTATTTACCTGAATCTTACATACTGTACCAGCCCCCAACTCTATTGCTTATGAATAAATATGTTGTAGACTTAGAAATCTGCTTTACTGTTAGTTTGCCCGGTTCAAAGAGAATAAATTTAACCCGGTTATAACATGATAGTTTTAAATTTGCAATACACATTAGCCCCCAAGGGTCAAGTATCTTTACTTGTAAAGTGCTTGAGACTTAATATGTGTGACCCGGTATGGTAGGTTTAAAAATTCTTCAGCATACATTAGCCCCCAAGTGCCAAGTATCTTTACGTGTAAAATGCTTGGGACTTTGAATGTTACCTTACCGTGATCCTTACCATAACCTGGTGTCAATGCAGGCCACCATAAGTCAATTTGAGTCCGATCTTGCTGTCTTGAAGAGTCGTCTGGAAACTCAAGAACTTGAAACTCAGAAGGGCAACTCCAAATTTGAATTCAGTGTCTCTGAGGAAGAGAAGTTAAAGAAAATTTTTGAGTCATAGAAGAAAGCTTGGGCTGATGAGAAGGCGTCATTGGTGACTCGGGCCGAGACAACAGAAGCATCTCTTGCAGAGGCAACAACCGAGCTGTCCGACTTAAAACGGCAGATATCTCAAATGGTCTCAGCCATCTTCGGTAAGTTACTGTGCGAAACCTTAAACATTGTAACCTTACAATGACTATTGTAATAGTTACTTCCGGCTAACTGTTATGCTTGTGCACACACATGCCCCAGGAGTACCAACCTTAAGCAAAACATGTTGATCAAGCTTAAAGCAGTTTACACCTTAGTGGAACAGCTGTACTCCGGGTCACAACGTGCCTTGGCCGTTGTAGCCTTATCAAACACCCCTCCCTACCTCTTACAAGACGTGCTAAAGCATCTCGCTGTGCTACCTCAGTGAATTCAGGATTTAAGGTGGGCATCCGCAAGAGGCGGAGCCGTAGCCGCTTTGAGCCGGGCAAAAGCATGGCTTCCAGAGCTAGACCCGGCCGACGTTGCTCTTGGATACTCCAGTCGGAAGGAGGACGGCACTGTATTTGATGATCATGACTTTATCACCTGTGTCAAAGTCATACGTCCTATGGCGACCCTCATTGGGAACGATACTGACCTCACCAAGTACTCTCCAGTCTATGACAGTGAGAACCGGAGAATTCCAAACATTCCATATGATGAAGTCAGCCTGATCCCTCCTATTCATAAGCATACTTTTGCCCCTGAAGTGGACCCAGCCGGTTTAATAGATGATGAGGCTGAGTTTGAAGCTTTGAGCGGCATTGACTGGGCCTCGTCAACTTTCCAGGACAAGACAGCTGATGGAGAAGCGGAAAAGGATAACCCGGAGTCTTCAAGCCCGCCGAAGGAGTAAGTCGCCAGGTGTTGTGCAAAAACAATGCTTCATTTGTTCAGACTCGGGGAGTCTTGTAATAGGGTAGAAAAAACTTCTCAATGTTTGTCATGCCTTCGCACATGTTCCGAGCGCTTAATCACTTTCGTAAGCCGCTATTGCTATAGATTTCGGGCTTACGTTAATCCTTTATTCATTTGACGTTTAAATTTTGCTTGCCTCATCCTGCACATGAAACAAACAAACGTTCCCTTGGCAGTTCACGCCGGGGGTCACATAAAGTATTGATAACCCGGAACACGAACCAAAGGCATCATCTACAGGCCGGTTTATGACTATATAATAGCATACATGTGATCCCTTTGATAATCTTTCCTGCTTACATGATGTTCATCTGGCACTTAACAACATGGGAGGACCAAAATTTAAACCGAAAGAGACGAAAACCATCTCATAATGCTTTCCAGAAGGTCTCAAGATATTCAAAATAGTTATACTTATGATGAACAATAAACAACATTCACAGGCTTCTGATTCGAATACGATCAGTAAACCGTTCCAAAGGGGTTAAGCTAAGATTCGGATACGATCATATAGCCCCCAGTGGCTTTGGCGATGCCGATCAAGTGGGTATCGACAGCTATGTTCTCTTTGGTTTGAATACGACCCATGTTTGAACAGGAAGCCCCCAAGTGACCATAAGAGTTGTTTAATGACGCTGATTCGAATACGATCCACGTCAGGCCCAAAGGGGTTAAGCTGTGATTCAAATATGATCAAGAAGCCCCCAAGTGGGTTTGGCAGTATGCCGATAAAGCGGGTATCGACAACTATGTTCTCTTTGGTTTGAATATGACCCATGTTTGAACAGGAAGCCCCCAAGTGATCATGGCTAGATTCAGATATGATCATAAGCCGGACCAAAGGGAAAGCCAGATTCAGATATGATCCGCTCCCTGTTGGTAGTGTCCACCACCTAATAAAGAAGACATAAAAACATTCTTTATGGGAAAAAAGGACAGAAGTCCTGCTTTATTGCTTTATATAATATGTACATCGTCAAAAGTATATACATCTTAAGAGCCGGTGGCTCAAGTACAGTAAGGCCGAAGATGGGCTATATTCCACGGCCGGCGGGTCTCCTCCTCCGACTTACATGAGTCCTTGCGCTCTCGAATATCAATGAGGTAGTATGACCCATTGTTCAGATTCTTGCTGACCAAAAAGGGTCCTTCCCAAGGCGGAGATAGCTTGTGCATGTCAGAGTGATCTTGGATGAGCCGGAGTGCCAAATCACCTTCCTGAAAGGTTCTGCTCTTAACCCGGCGGCTGTGATAGCGGTGCAGGTCTTGCTGGTAAATCGCCGAGCGGGCTATTGCCAAGTCTCGCTCCTCATTGAACAAGTCAAGTGCATCCTGACGAGCCTTCTTGTTATCCGCCTCAACATAAGCCACTACGCAGGGTGAGTCATGTCGGATGTCACTTGGCAGAACTGCCTCTGCTCCATAGACCATGAAGAAAGGTGTGTAACCCATAGATCTGTTAGGCATAGTGTTGATGCTCCATAGGGCAGAGGGTAACTCCTCCACCCAACAACCCGAAGTCTGTTTTAAGGGGACCAAGAGCCGGGGCTTGATACCCTTCAGGATCTCTTGATTAGCTCTTTCCGCTTGACCATTCAATTGAGGAGGAGCAACAGCCAAAACATCAAGCCGGATATGTTCTCGTTGACAGAACTCTTCCATGGCTCCCTTGGAGAGATTTGTGCCATTATGAGTTATAATGCTGTGTGGGAAACCAAAACGGAAGATCACCTTTTTCATGAACTGAACCGCTATGGCCGCATGACACTTACTGACTGGCTCCGCCTCAACCCACTTTGTAAATTTATCCACTGCCACCAGGAGATGTGTCTTTTTATCCTTAGACCTTTTGAAAGGTCCAACCATGTCAAGCCCCCAGACTACAAACGACCAAGTAATTGGGATCATCCTTAATTCTTGAGCCAGCACATGAGCACGTCATGAGAACTTCTGACAACCGTCACATTTACTGACCAGATCCTCCGCATCAGCATGAGCCGTGAGCCAGTAGAAACCATGACGGAAAGCCTTGGCCACAAGAGATTTTGAGCCGGCATGATGACCACAATCTCCTTCATGAATCTCACGAAGTATCTCTTGTCCTTCTGCAGGCGACACACAGCCTTGAAACGCCCCTGTTACACTGCAATGATGCAACTCACCATTAACAATCATCATGGATTTGGATTGTCTGACAATTTGTCTTGCCAAAGTTTCATCCTCCGGTAACTCTCCCCGGGTCATGTAGGCCAAATATGGCACTGTCCAATCCGGGATAACATGAAGAGCTGCCACCAGCTGGGCCTCTGGGTCTGGCACCACTAGTTCTTCCTCGGTAAGCACCTTGACAGAAGGGTTATGCAAAAGATCAAGAAAGGTGTTAGGTGGCACCGGCTTACGTTGAGATCCCAGCTGGCTTAAAGCATCAGCCGCCTCATTCTTCCTTCGATCAATGTGCTCCACTTGATAACCTTTGAGATGTTCAGCCACATTGAGGGAGTCCTGGACTAGGGGGTGTCCGGATAGCCGAACTATCATCATCGGCCAGACTCCAAGACTATGAAAATACAAGATTGAAGACTTCATCCCATGTCCGGATGGGACTTTCCTTGGCGTGGAAGGCAAGCTTGGCGATACGGATATGTAGATCTCCTAGAATTGTAACCGACTCTGTGTAACCCTAGCCCTCTCCGGTGTCTATATAAACCAGATGGCTTTAGTCCATAGGACGAACAACAATCATACCATAGGCTAGCTTCTAGGGTTTAGCCTCCTTGATCTCGTGGTAGATCTACTCTTGTAATACCCACATCATCAATATCAATCAAGCAGGACGTAGGGTTTTACCTCCATCAAGAGGGCCCGAACCTGGGTAAAACATCGTGTCCCTTGTCTCATGTTACCATCCGCCTAGACGCACAGTTCGGGACCCCCTACCCGAGATCCGCCGGTTTTGACACCGACATTGGTGCTTTCATTGAGAGTTCCTCTGTGTCGTCACCGATAGGCTCGATGGCTTCTTCGAGCATCAACAACAATGCAGTCCACGGTGAGACTTTTCTCCCCGGACAGATCTTCGTATTCGGCGGCTTTGCACTGCGGGCCAATTTGCTTGGCCATCTGGAGCAGATCGAAAGCTATGCCCCAGGCCGTCAGGTCAGATTTGGAAGTTTGAACTTCACGGCCGACATCTGCGGAGACTTGATATTTGATGGATTCAAGCCACAGCCGAGCGTGCCGCACTATCACGATGGGCATGATTTAGCTCTGCAGCCGGACAGTGCCCTGGAGGCCGCACACGAGCCCGCTCCGACCCTAGACACCGCCTCAGGGGCTGCAACCTCTACGGTGATGGAGCCGAATTATGGCCTTGTCCCTTATGAAGCTCGTGACTCCGAGGTGCCGGACTCCTCGCCGGACTCCATACCTCCCGCGACCCCTCCAATCGAATCCGATTGGGCGCCGATCATGGAGTTCACCACTGCGGACATCTTTCAACACGCACCTTTCGGCGACATCTTGAGTTCGCTAAAGTATCTCTCGTTATCAGGAGAGCCCTGGCCGGACTGCGGTCAAGACTGTTGGGAAGCGGACGATGAACAAATTCAAAGCCCAGCCACCACCCACTTAGTAGCCACTATCGACGATCTAACCGACATGCTAGACTTCGACTCCGAAGACATCGACGATATGGACGACGATGCCGGAGACGACGAAGAACCAGCGCCTACTGGGCACTGGAAAGCCACATACTCATACGACATATACATGGTGGATATCCCAAAGGATGGGAATGGCCAAGGAACAGCGGAGGATGACCCCTCCAAGAAACAGCCCAAGCGTCGGCGTTAGCGGCGCCGCTCTAAATCCCGCCACAGCAAGAATGGAGATTCTGGGACCGGAGATAATAATACCCCAGACAGTGCCGAAGACAACCCCCTCCAGCAAGATTCAGCACAGGAGGACGCAGAAGCCATCCCTCATGAGAGAGCGGCAGACGAAGAGGTAGAGGATGACAATTACATGCCTCCCTCCGGAGACGAGGCAAGCCTCGACGACGACGAATTTGTCATACCTGAGGATCCCGTCGAACAAGAGCATTTTAAACACAGGCTTATGTCCACGGCAAACAGCCTCAAGAAAAAGCAGGAACATCTTAGAGCTGATCAAGATCTGCTAGCCGACAGATGGACTGAAGTCCTTGCGGCCGAAGAGCATGAGCTCGAACGCCCCTCCAAAAGCTACCCCAAACGCAAGCTGCTCCCCCGATTAGAGGAGGAGGCATATAAACCTGCATCACCAGTGCACAATACGGCTGACTGACCACCCCGTGGCCGCGACAGAGAGGCCTCTAGGCCCTCCACTAGAACCGTACCCCGGCATCGCTCGAAAAGCACAAGGCCACAAGGGAACACTCTGGACTTGCGAGATATATTGGAGGATAAGGCAACACAATCAAGATCGATCTATGGATCGCGTGGGCGCCCCATGATACGTGACGATAACCGTCGCGCCGGACACAGCAAGTCCGGCCGGGCCGAACACAGTAGACAAAGCTCTTTTGAGCTTCATCGTGATATAGCCCAATACAGAGGCGCCGCACACCCACTATGCTTCACAGATGAAGTAATGGATCATCAAATCCCTGAAGGGTTTAAACCAGTGAATATTGAATCTTATGATGGCACAACAGACCCCGCGGTTTGGATCGAAGACTATCTCCTTCATATCCACATGGCCCGCGGTGATGATCTTCACGCCATCAAATACCTCCCACTCAAGCTTAAAGGACCAGCTCGGCATTGGCTCAACAGCTTGCCAGCAGAATCAATTGGGTGTTGGGAGGACCTGGAAGCCGCATTCCTTGATAACTTCCAGGGCACGTATGTGCGACCACCAGACGCTGACGACCTAAGCCATATAATTCAGCAGCCAGACGAATCGGCCAGACAATTCTGGACACGGTTCTTAACTAAGAAAAATCAAATCGTCGACTGTCCGGATGCGGAGGCCCTCGCGGCCTTCAAACATAACATCCGCGACGAGTGGCTTGCCCAGCACCTGGGACAGGAAAAGCCGAAATCTATGGCAGCCCTCACATCACTCATGACCCGCTTCTGCGCGGGAGAGGACAGCTGGCTAGCCCACAGCAACAACCTCAGCAAAAATTCTGGCAGTCCGGATATCAAGGACCGCAATGGCAGGTCGCGTCGCAACAAGAACAAACGCCGCATTAACAGCGACAATAATGAGGATACGGCAGTCAACGCCAGATTCAGAGGCTCTAAACACGGTCAGTGGAAAAAGCCATTCAAAAGAACTACTCTGGGTCCGTCCAATTTGGACCGAATACTCGATCGCTCGTGCCAGATACACGGCACCCCAGAAAAGCCAGCCAACCACACCAATAGTGATTGTTAGGTATTCAAGTAGGAAGGCAAGATAATTGCCGAAAACAATGACAAGGGGCTGCATAGCGATGACGAGGAAGAGACCCGACCATCGAACAATAGAGGACAGAAGGGTTTCCCCCCACAAGTGCGGACGGTGAACATGATATACGCAACCCACATACCCAAAAGGGAGCGGAAGCGTGCACTCAGGGACATATACGCGATGGAGCCAGTCGCCCCGAAGTTCAACCCATGGTCCTCCTGCCCGATCACTTTTGATCGAAGGGACCACCCCACCAGCATCTGCCACAACGGATTCGCCGCATTGGTTTTAGACCCAATCGTCGATGGATTTCACCTCACCAGAGTCCTCATGGACGGCGGCAGCAGCCTGAACCTGCTTTATCAGGACACAGTGCGCAAAATGGGCATAGACCCCTTAAGGATTAAACCCACAAAGACGACCTTTAAAGGCATCATATCAGGTGTAGAGGCCAATTGTACAGGCTTAGTTACACTGGAAGTGGTCTTCAGATCCCCGGATAACTCCCGAAGCGAGGAGTTAATCTTCGACATAGTTCTGTTCCGCAGCGGCTATCATGCTCTGCTCGGACGTACCGCGTTTGCAAAGTTCAACGCGGTGCTGCACTACACATACCTCAAGCTCAAGATGCCAGGCCCTCGAGGAGTCATCACAGTCAACGGAAACACTGAACGCTCTCTCCGAACGGAGGAACATACAGCGACTCTCGCGCAAAAGTATAGTGAAGCCTCTTAAGGCAATTCTCGAGTCCGGCCGCTAAGCGACCGGACACGGCTAAACGTGCCCGGAGTAACCTACAACAAGACCACCTGGCACGTTCCGAGCACGCGTAGCAATGCGGCCCCAACCCCAGCCCCTGCAAAATTGCAAGACTGGTCCTTCGCGTACATCATCATGCTCTGGAGATACCATGGGCATAGGGGGAGGGGCACGGCCCCAATAGGCCCAGAATGCGGCTTAACCACACGAGGGGCTCTCAAGTGTGTCGTTCTTTTTTTTCTTTCCTCTTTTTCTTTCTTTTTTCACCCATAGGACTCCGTTCATCAGAGGCCCTGTCCGGCAGTAGACCGGCCGAACACACGATGCCACAGCCAGGGAAGGAGAAAGGCTACGACGAATATCCAGGTGGTCTCCATTACGAGCATTAAATCTGTTTTATACACCATTCCGCGGCCTACCCCTGGAGGGGGACATGTTTAATAGTCCCATCCCTTGCATACTGCACTATTTGTATCGTTCTGCATTCATGACAGTATTTCTTGAATAAACAATGCAGCACATTTTTGCTTATAATTGCATTTCTTTCTTATACATATGTTCATTTATGACATGTTGCATCCGTACACTTTGGTACGGCTAAATACACCAGGAGCTTATGTTTCCCGCATCATGGTGTGATAAGTCTGAACACTTTCACAAGTGCGGCACCCCGAACTTATAGCATTATATGCATCGGCTCCGAATCATGTCTTGGGTCAATAGTTGGGTTTGCCCGGCTCCCATGTTTTGGTACCTTACGTTCCGTTGTATCAGCTAAGGTAGCACTGGGAGAACCACTGCGATTGCGCCCCAGTTGAGCTGGGCGAACGCCTCAGTGGAGAAAGCTAAAACTGACCGTCATGATGAGGCGAGAGCCGGTCGCTGTTCGAGAGGTCTTTTTCGAGTCCCTAAAGACTTATGCCGCTTAGAGCGAGGAACCGGCTTTGTCCGGCCCAGGCGTGGATAGCGCCCCAAATTCGGCCTTCCGAACACTAGGGGCTTCGCCGAAATTTAAAATTATAGAATTCTATGGCTAAGTGAGAGTGTTCAAGCATTATAAGTCCGGTTGCCTCGTTCATTGTGTTGAGCGCCTCCCTAGATGGACCCAAAAATGGGAATAAGAGTGCTCAAATTTATCCCGAACACCCCAGCACTCGTGGCATGGGGGCTGAAGCCGACGACTTGCCATCTCTCAGATTTGATAAACGGCCCCACAGAAGGTAATATTTTAAATTAACAAGCGTTTCTTAGCGCATATGAACAAAGTTTTCAGCACACAGGATAACAAAATGTGAGTCTACTCAAATATTACATCTTTGGAGCACTCACCCGCAATAATGCGGGCACCCTTCAGGACACTCTTATAATACATCTTGGGCGTGCGATACTCCTTGCCCGGCGGTGGCGCGTTCATCACAAGCTTCTCAGCATCCATCTTGCCCCATTGCACCTTTGCGTGGGCAAGGGCCCGACGGGCACCTTCAATACAGGCGGAGTGCTTGATGACTTCAACCCATGGACACGCATCCACCAGCCGCCGCACCAGGCCGAAGTAGCTCCCAGGCATGGCCTCCTTGGGCCACATCCGAACTATGAGGCCCTTCATGGCCTGTTCGGTCACCTTGTGGAGCTCAACCAGCTGCTTCAGCTGGTCGCTAAGGGGCACCGGATGTCCGGCCTCAGCATACTGAGACCAGAAGACCTTCTTCGTCGAGCTCCCCTCCTCGGCCCTGTAGAAAGCGGCAGCATCGGACACGCTGCGGGGCAGATCTGCGAACGCTCCTAGAGAGCTCCGAATTCGGGTAAGTGATAGGTAATTCACACTCACATGCTTGCTTTGCATGAAAAATGCCTTACCCGCCGCTATTTTCTTCAACGCCTCGATTTCCTGGAGGGCCTTGTAGGCTTCGGCCTTAGCGACTTTAGCACTCTCAAGACCCAATGCAAGCTCGGACTCTCGAGTCTTCGAGTCGCGCTCCAAACTCTCATGTTTTTTCACGAGAGCCTGAAGCTCTTGTTGTACCTACGCCACCCGCGCCTCCTGCTTCTCTCGCTCGGTGCGCTCCGCGGCCGAATTACGTTCGGCCGCGGACACCGCCTCCTTCAGGGTCGCCACCTTGTTCGTGGCCCCTGCAGTACCCATGTTATCCTTCTTGCAACCAAATCCTTTTCTATAAGGTACAATTTTAATAAGGTGTTACTCACCTTCCTTGTCCTCGAGCTGCTTCTTGTCACAGCTGAGCTCGTTCTCGGACTGCTCGACGCTTTGCTTCAAAGTATTGACCTCCGCAGTCAGTGCGGCAGAGGTCAGCAGCACAGCCTGCAATCCCATATTGACATATTTTTTGTGACTCCTGCGCATATCTTTTTAGATCCTCAGTCCGGTTTTTCTTTCCGAACACTGAACCGAGAATCAGGGGCTACTGTCTATGCGGTACTATTTTACATATATCAAAATTCTTACCTCAAAGCCTGTTAAAAGGCTGCTGCAGGCTTCGGTCAGCCTGCTCTTGGCGAGCTGAACCTTCTGAATCACCGCACTCATGACGGTGCGGTGTTCCTCTTTGATGGAAGCGCCGTTGAGCGCCTCCAGCAAGCTATCCGGCGCCTCCGGTTGGACAAAGGCCGCCGGCGTCACGGTCTTGCCCTTCTTACGAAGGGGCCGCCCGCTGGACTCTGGAGCCACTACAGGTTCCGGTGCAGAGTCCGGTGCAAAGTCCGGGAGGTTGCCCTGCGACACCTCCGGGGCCTCCTCCTCCTGGCGGGTCCCCTCCCGGGATCCCACCTCGGCATCGTCCGCATCATGGGGGGTGGAGGCAGTCGGAAGGGAATCCATATCCGACGCACCTAAGGACCCGCTCGACGAAGCGGGAAGTTCATCCTTGGGCGGACTGCAGGGTTGTATGCGGCATTAGAAAGACACCACGTGGCGAAAAGAAAAATCATGAAGTTATTCGGGAGTCCGGATACTTACGATCTCGCCAGGGGCTTGGCCCTTGGAGGCCAATCCTCGTCGTCGTCGCCGGCGTTGGCAGAGCAGTCCGGGGGAAGAGTCCTTCCCTTCTTGGACCCTTCGGCCTCCCTCGATGGGGAGGCCTTCCTTTTGTTCCCTCCCCCCGCTGGGGGAGAGGCCTCTTTCTTCTCCTCCTCGCCTTCATGGGAGGAGTCCGCCTCGGAGTCACCGGACGATAAGTCCAATGACACCTGAAAACGGGAACTCTTTCGAGTGCCCATGGCCTTCTTCTTGGCCTTCTTCTCCGGCACCACGTGGGGTGCTGGAACCAGCAGCCCCATTAAGCGGGCGTCAGCTGGGTCTTCTGGCAAAGGGGCCGGACAGTTAGTCTGCTCGGCCTTCTTCAGCCAGTCCTGTCAAAGGAGAGGGAGTTTAGATCCCGCATAGAGTCAAACTATGGAAAACAAGTGTCCCGTGAAGGGTAAAATTGCTTACCTCGCTAGCCGGATGCTGCGAGCTGAATCCGCGATCTTCGATAGCGGATGCGGGAGCCTCGGCGCCCTTGAACAGCACCCTCCAGGCCTCTTCCTACGTAGTGTCAAAGAGCCCGCTCAAAGTCTGGTGCTGCGCCGAATCGAACTCCCACATATTGAAGTCCCGTTGTTGGCACGGGAGAATCCGGTGGATGAACATGACCTGGACTACGTTGACAAGCTTGAGCTTCTTGCTCACTATATTTTGGATGCAGGCTTGAAGTCCGGTCAGCTTCTCCGAATCACCCCATGTCCGACCACTCTCTTTCCAGGAGGTGAGCCGTATCGGGATGCCAGATCTGAATTTGGGGGCCGCTGCCCATTTAGGGTCACGCGGCTCGGTGATGTAGAACCACCCCGATTGCCACCCCTTAATGGTTTCCACGAAGGTGCCCTCGAGCCAAGTAGCGTTGGGCATCTTGCCCACCATGGCACCTCCGCACTCCGCTTGGCTGCCCTTCACAACCTTCGGCTTGACACTGAAGGTCTTGAGCCACAAGCCGAAGTGGGGCTGGATGCAGAGGAAGGCCTCACACACGACGATAAACGCTGATATGTTGAGGATGAAATTCGGGGCCAGATCATGGAAATCCAGGCCGTAGTAGAACATGAGTCCCCGGACAAAGGGATGGAGTGGGAATCCTAGTCCGCGGAGGAAATGGGAAAGGAATACTACCCTCTCATGGGGCCTGGGGGTGGGGATGAGCTTCCCCTCATCGGGGAGCCGGTGCGCGATGTCGCTGGACAGATATCCGGCGCTGCTCAGCTTCTGGATGTGCCCCTCCGTAACGGAGGAGGCCATCCACTTGCCTCGCGCTCTGGACATAGTTGGAGGAGGTTGAGGTGAGATGTGCGGACTTGGGCGCTGGAGCTCGAGTTCGCGGAGATGGATAAGCAAAGGAGGAAGAAGGAGTAGGTAAAAGGGTGGATCTTTATCCCCTTATATGGGCGGACGAAACCATGCGTCCCCACCGGCCTGATAAACCTCGCTTATCTCCCAAGCGCCGCAATCAATGGCGTGGTTGGGTTAGCCACGTCCGTATTGATGGGAATCCCGGAATAAAGGGAACACGATCTCTGCTTCGACAAGACGTGCCAAGGAAACCGCTTCGCTAAACGCGCTGAGGTGGTACAATAAAAACAATTCGAGTAAAGGCTTGGTGGTGGTGTGACGTCACGCCACAAAATACGTCAGCAGATTGAACTTGTGTAAATATTATTCTCTCTACGGTGGTATGTGGAATTTATTTTGCAGAGCCGGACACTATCCTGGTGTTCACAATCTTCTATAAATTATTCGGAGGAGGAACCCGCCTTGCAATGCCGAAGACAATATGCGCACCGGACTCGTCGTCATTGAAGCCTGGTTCAGGGGCTACTGAGGGAGTCCTGGACTAGGGGGTGTCCGGATAGCCGAACTATCATCATCGGCCGGACTCCAAGACTATGAAGATACAAGATTGAAGACTTCGTCCCGTGTCCGGATGGGACTTTCCTTGGCATGGAAGGCAAGCTTGGCGATATGGATATGTAGATCACCTACCATTGTAACCGACTCTGTGTAACCCTAGCCCTCTCCGGTGTCTATATAAACCGGATGGCTTTAGTCCATAGGACGAACAACAATCATACCATAGGCTAGCTTCTATGGTTTAGCCTCCTTGATCTCGTGGTAGATCTACTCTTGTAATACCCACATCATCAATATCAATCAAGCAGGACGTAGGGTTTTACCTCCATCAAGAGGGCCCGAACCTGGGTAAAACATCGTGTCCCTTGTCTCCTGTTACCATCCGCCTAGACGCACAGTTCGGGACCCCCTACCCGAGATCCGCCAGTTTTGACACCGACACACATCATCTACTTCACGTCGATAAGCCGCCATGAGAGGATCCTTGGAATCCCACTTTCCTTACACCTGTTGAGCCACGAGATGTGAGTCGCCCAGACACCTTACCCGGCCTAGGTTCATCTCCTTGGCCATCTGGAGACCATGGAGTAAGGCCTCGTACTCAGCTGCATTATTAGTACATGGGAACATAAGCCGGAGTACATAACGAAATTTTTCACCTCGAGGGGAAGTTAAAACAATTCCAGCCCCCGAGCCTTCTAGTTGCCTGGACCTGTCAAAGTGAATAGTCCAATATGTGTTATCTGGCTTCTCCTCAGGTGCCTGCAACTCTGTCCAATCATTGATAAAGTCCACCAAGGCCTGAGACTTAATAGCAGTACGTGGCATGTACTTCAAACCATGAGGCCCAAGCTCGATAGCCCACTTGGCGACTCGTCCTGTGGCCTCCCTATTCTGGATGATGTCTCCCAAAGGGGCAGAACTTACCACAGTTATAGGATGACTTTGAAAGTACTGCTTCAACTTCCGGTTGGCCATAAACACTCCGTAAACGAGTTTCTGCCAATGTGGATACCTTTGTTTAGACTCAATGAGCACCTCACTGATATAGTAAACCGGCCATTGAACCGGATGCTCCTTGCCAGCTTCCTTACGTTCCACCACGATGGCAACACTGACCGCTCGTGAATTAGCAGCCACATATAACAACAATGGCTCTCTGTCAATGGGAGCCGCAAGAACCGGCGGTTCAGACAATTGCCTCTTCAAGTCTTCAAAGGCAGCATCCACAGCATCACTCCAGACAAAAGTGTCAGTTTTCTTCATCATCTGATATAATGGAAGGGCCTTCTCACCTAACCGGCTTATGAACCAGCTTAAAGCGGCAACACGACCCGCCAGTCGCTGAACATCATTGATGCACGCCGGCTTAGCCAGAGAGGTAATCGCCTTAATCTTCTCCGGATTAGCTTCAATGCCTCTGTTTGACACCAAAAAACCTAAGAGCTTGCCCGCAGGTACACCAAACACACACTTGGCCGGGTTAAGCATCATCTTGTAAACCCGAAGATTGTCAAAGGTCTCTTTCAGGTCAGATATCAAGGTTTCCTTTTCTCTGGACTTCACCACAATGTCATCTACGTAAGCATGAACATTACGCCCAATTTGATCGTGCAAACAGTTCTGCACACACCGCTAATAAGTCGCCTGGGCACTTTTGAGTCCAAATGGCATAGATACATAACAGAAGGCTCCAAACGGAGTGATGAAAGCTGTCTTCTCCTGGTCCTTAACTGCCATTTTGATCTGATGATAACCAGAGTAAGCATCCAAGAAGCTCAAACGTTCACAAGCCGCCGTAGCATCAATGATTTGGTCAATACGGGGGAGAGCAAAGGGATCAGCCGGACAAGCCTTGTTTAAGTCCGTGTAATCCACACACATCCGCCAAGTGCCGTTCTTCCAACCACTCCGGGTGAAAAACTTCAACAATAAACCCGGCCGCTAAGAGCCGGGCGACCTCTTCCCCAATAGCTTTCCGTCTCTCTTCGTTGAACCGTCGGAGAAACTGCCTGACCGGCTTATACTTTGGATCAATATTGAGAGTGTGCTCAGCGAGTTCCCTCGGTACACCCGGCATGTCAGAAGGTTTCCATGCAAAGATGTCCCGGTTCTCACGGATGAACTCGATGAGCACGCTTTCCTATTTAGGATCCAAATTGGCACTGATACTGAACTTCTTAGAGGCATCTCCTGGGGTAAAGTCAACAAGCTTTGTCTCAGCGGCCGATTTAAACTTCAACGCCGAGTCATGCTCAGTAGTTGGTTTCTTGAGGGAGGTAATATCCGCCGGGTCAACATTGTCTTGATAAAATTTGAGCTCCTCCGTGTCACAGGCAGACTCAGCGTAAGCCGCGTCGCCTTCTTTATATTCCAAGGCCACCTTTCGACTCCCATGCACAGTGATGGTGCCCTTGTAACCCGACATCTTGAGCTGTAAGTAAATGTAACATGGCCGTGCCATGAATTTAGCATAAGCCGGTCGCCCAAATAGAGCGTGATATGTACTCCTGATTTTAACCACTTCAAACGTCAATTTCTCAGCCCTGGAGTTTTACTCATCTCCAAAGGCCACCTCCAATTCAATCTTACCAACTGGGTAAGCCGACTTACCCGGAACCACCCCATGGAAAACAGTGTTGGATGTTCTCAAATTCTTCTTAGTCAACCCCATGCGCTGAAAGGTCTCGTAGTAAAGGATATTGATGCTGCTACCGCCGTCCATGAGTACCTTAGTGAATTTATATCCACCAACCCGGGGTGCTACCACCAAGGCTAACTGACCCGGATTATCGACCCGTGGAGGGTGATCCTCTCTGCTCCATATAATGGGATGTTCTGACCATCTCAAAAAATGAGGAATTGCCGGCTCAATAGAATTCACGGCTCTCTTATGAACCTTCTGGTCATGTTTGCATAAACTAGTGGTAAACACGTGATACTGCCCACCACTCAACTGTTTCGGATGGCTTTGATAACCCGACTGCTGCTACTGCTGCCCTCCTTGACCAGACTGCTACTGATTATTGCCACCTGGATGTCCCTGGAAACCGGAATTTGAACCACCGCCCAGGCCATGAAAACCACCAGCCCCTGAACCACCACCAGATCCATGACTGCCATCAAAGGTGTTGGAATTTTTAAACGCCTTCATGATCGCACAATCCTTCCACATGTGTGTGGCGGGGCGCTCCCGGGTGCCGTGTCTCGGGCAGGTCTCATTGAGTAGCTGCTCAAGAGATGGGCCTGACCCGCCGGATCGAGGCTGCTTACCCTTACGTCTCTGATTGCTGCCCCGCGCATTAGCATTGGCTACAAACTCCGGGTTTCCGTACGCCTTACACTTATTGCCGCTTTGATTCCCCGGGTTATGTCGTTGACCCTTTCCATTGCCGTTCCTTTTTCCCTTCCCTGTGTTCTCATCGTCAGACGCGGGATCCTTGGTACTATCATAATCGGCATATTTGACTAAAGCCGCCATCAGTGTACCCATATCCTTGCAGTCACGTTTAAGGCGCCCCAATTTCTGCCTCAGCGGCTCAAAGCTACAATTCTTCTCCAACATAAGGACTGCAGAGCCGGCATCCATCTTGTCGGATGAATGAATTATCTCCTTGACCCGGCGTACCCAATGGGTGGTGGATTCACCCTCCCCCTACTTACAATTTGTCAAGTCCACAATCGACATAGATTGCTTACAGGTGTCCTTGAAGTTCTGGATGAACCGGGCTTTTAACTCCTCCCATGAACCAATGGAATTGGGTGGTAAACCTTTTAACCAAGACCGGGCCGTTCCATCTAACATCATGGTGAAATATTTAGCCATTGCCGCGTCACTGACTTCCAATAGCACCATGGCAATCTCATAACTCTCGATCCATGCTCCGGGCTGTAAGTCGGCCGTGTAATTCGGCACCTTTCGAGGTCCCTTGAAGTCCTTGGGCAGGCGCACGTTGCGCAAAGCCGGTACCAAACACGGAACACCACCGGTTCTAGTGGCTACTCCCACCTCAACAGAAGTCATTGGATACTCTAGGATATCCTTATGAGCCGCCTGTTGAGCCGACAGCTGAGCCGCCCGCTCGTTCTCCTGACGTATTCGGTCTTGCACCGTGTTATAGCCACCATGTTGGTTACGGTGTTGGGCGTTGCATGACAAAGCTTCGGACTCCATGTGCCTGCTGTAACTCGGGCTCCGGTTATGATGAGGCGGTGCTAACCAAGGCGGAGGAGTTGAATGAATCCTGTCTCTGCTGTAAGAATAGGTCTCTTGCTAAGCCAGGGCCGTCTGGAGAAGCTCTCTGACCCTCCGGGTCTCCACCGCTGTCGGGTCATCACCGTCCATGGGCAGAGCCGCCAAGCGCGCCGAAGCCGCGATTAAGTTCTCCATGGGGTTGGAAAAGTGACCCTCCGGTATCGGCACATAACGCGGTGGTGCCATGCTCACACAAGGAGGTGGCATCTCTCGAGGCTGAGCCGGTCCTCCTGCTCCGGCTGTCATAAACTGATTGGCATCTAGTGTGTTACTTAGGCCGGCTCCGGGTGTAGCGAAAAGAACCCGAGGGTCGTAATTCAGAGGTAAACGGGATTGGGTTTTCTGGTGTCTCCTCCTCATTACCTCATTGGATGCGTTTAAGCTCATTGTGAGCTGGTAAGCTTCTGACTACAACCGATGTGCCCGGGCGTCGAGAGCCGCCCGCTCTGTAGCTACTCTAGTATCCTCAGCTGCCAAGGCCTCCTTGGCCTGAGCTATCTCCTCACACACCTATGAAACCTCCGCGTCATGCTCATCTTTGTTCGCAGGGATAACCTTGGCGGTTAACAGGGCCGTAAGCTTGTCCATGAGGTCTATCAGTACCTGAGCCGGCGGGCGCACAGGGCCACCTGCCCCGGCTGTCCCTATCCTGGATGTTATTGCTGCAGCAGCTGTAGAGTTAGAGCCGGGCTGAGTCCCAGCCATAAAGATTCCTGCCCATCTTGGCGGCTCATAGGGGTCCGGAATACTGATGCCATCGGAACAGCCCCCGAGCACGCTGTCTTGCACCTGATACAACGAATCTGTTGAACCGGCGGACGAATCACCATCTGAGAGGACGGCCGTCTCACCACCTTCTTTAGATCCTTCAGAAAGTTCCTCTCCGTGGATGCAGCCCACGAAAGCACGCTTCATGACGGGTTGAGCTCGGGTCTTCCTCGCACACCGAGCCATCTCGATGACACTACTAGGAAAAGGGCTATAGATAGGATTGATACTAATGGCGCATCGGGTAAGTAGTGCGCCACTACTATATACTAATGGCGCACCGGTTGGAGGTGCGCCATTAGTGTGGAAGACACTAATGGCGCACCATGCACACGGTGCGCCACTAGTATTGATTTTTTTTCCATTTTTTCATACACTCTAATGGCGCATGGTGCCAAAGTGCGCCATTACTAGTTCTACCAAGTAATGGCGCACCATGTAAGCAGTGCGCCATTAGTATATAATTTTTTTTTTACTTTTTTGCAAAACTACTAATGGCGCACCGTGTATATTTTCATGGACACTTTTTGATCTCGATCTCGATCCCACCCGCACCCTCCCCCGCTAGCTCCACTGCCGCCGACGACCCACCGCAACCCTCCCCCGCTCCACCACCGCCAACGAGCACCCGGCCCCCCTGCACCCTCCCCCGCTCCACCGCCGCCAATGGGCACCCCCCGCACCCTCCCCCGCTAGCTCCACCGCCGCCGACGACCCACCGCAACCCTCCCCCGCTCCACCGTTGCCGACGAGCAACCCCCCCCCCCCGGCACCCTCTCCCGCTCCACCGCCGCCACCGGGCACCCCCCACACCCTCCCCTGCTAGCTCCACCGAGGCCGACGACCCACCGCAACCCTCCCCCGCTCCACCGCCGCCGACGAGCACCCGCCCCCCCCGCACCCTCCCCCGCTCCACCGCCGCCAACGAGCACCCCTGCACCCTCCCTCGCTAGCTCCACCGCCACTGACGACCCACCGCAACCCTCCCCCGCTCCACCGCCGCCGATGAGCACTCGGCCCCTGCACCCTCCCCCGCTCCACCGCCGCCAACGGGCACCCCCCGCACCTTCCCCCCGCTCCGCCGCCGCCGCCGATGATATTTTCAATTAACAAATTTGAACATATTTTCTACATAATTATTGCTGTTTTTATAAAAAAATATTACTGTTATGATTTAAACAAGTTTGAACATATTTAAACACAAATAAATATCAAACAGGATTTAAAATGCATAAAAAAATATTGGGGAGCCTGGGAATCGAACCCAGGACCTCCTGGTGTGTGTGCTGCGTACTGACCAGTCGGGCTAGTGGGCGGGTTCTTTTTGATCTCGATGTCGATCCCACCGCACCCTCCCCCGCTAGCTCCACCACCGCCGACGACCCACCGCAACCCTCCCCGCTCCACCGCCGCTGACGAGCACCCGGCCGCCCGCACCCTCCCCCGCTCCACCGCCGCCAACGGGCACCCCCCGCACCTTCCCCCCGCTCCACCGCCGCCGCCGATGATATTTTCAATTAACAAATTAGAACATATTTTCTAAATAATTATTACTGTTTTTATAAAAAAAATATTACTGTTATGATTTAAACAAGTTTGAACATATTTAAACACAAACAAATATCAAACAGGATTTAAAATGCAAAAAAAATATTGGGGAGCCTGGGAATCGAACCTAGGACCTCCTAATGTGTGTGGTACGTACTGACCAGTCGGGCTAGTGGGCGGGTTCTGTTGTAGATAGGGTTAGGTGGTATATATGTTGGGCTAGATTAAATTACTTATGGCGCACCCTCTGGTGGTGCGCCATTGCTATGGATGTACTTATGGCGCACCCCTGGGTGGTGCGCCATTGCTAAGCCTGCCCCACACTAAAATCCCCAATCCCCAATCCACACTCTAATCCCTCCCCTGCCTCACCCGCCGTCCCCGGCAGTACATGCACCCGACCACCCTCCACCGCCGACCACCTCCCTCACCGTCCCCCCTCCGCCCGCGCCCGCGCCCTCGCCGTCCCCCACCCCCCGCGGCCCCGCCTGCGCCCCCTCCCTGCCGAGCGCGACAGCTAGGGTTCCTAGCCGCCGCCACCGCTGCCGGCCCGCCGCCGCGGGTGCACCCAGCCGGCCGAACCCTCCGCTGCCCCACCTCCGATACAGGCCCCTCCAGCCCCGAAGCTATGCCCTCGCCCGCCTCCTCCTCTCTTCTTCCGCGACCTCCCCCCTACCCCCTCTCAACCGCCCCGTCCCCTCAGCGCCGCCCGCTGTCTCCCCGAACCCTAGCTCCGCCGGCATCGGGGACGACCACCTCGTCGGCCTCACCAGGCCGCAGGCCCTCAAGCCCCACACCGTCCTCGGCCTCGCCCTCTCCACCGGCGGCGCCCCTTCCTCTGCCCCTGCAGCGCAGCAGCAGCAGTAAACAGCCAGGTAAGATGATGATGCATTTTCATTCAGTCTTTCTATTCAGTCTTTCTATTTGTAGTACTTGTTTGTTGTGAAGCTAAGATGATGATGCTATTTTCTTATATGGTGAAGATATACTCTAGTTCTCTTTGTGCTGTGTCACTCTGTTTTTCAAACGTATTTTGCAATCCATCTTCGTAGGAAGGAGTATGAAAAGAACATCGGTTAGATACATGGGCTACTGTGGATGAAAGTGTGGTATTTATACTCTGCCTTCGACAAAGCAGAGAAGCCAAATACTTGAAACTATTATCTGGTAGGAGATTTATTTTAACAAGATAGAAGAAAACACCCAAGATGATAGGTAATAATATATTCATGTCTAAGACCATCGAGTGGTTGAACCGTATGCGGTGTGCCTATATATGCCTGTATATATTGCCCGTGGTTCGCCTAAGACACGACGAAATCATGATATGTGACTGAAAATATGGAGAAGAACTAGAGGCTTCTTGAGAGCAACCAGAGAAACATTAAGTGAAATTAATTAGATTGTGTGTATAGTAGTACTACTAGTTTTTGCTGGTGTTTTTGCTGGTGAAACATACGACATTAAGTGAAATTAAGTAGAAATTATAGTAGTTTCAGTTTCACACATCAAGTTTCAGTTTCACAACCAGCTCAACACTAGCTACATACTGCTGCCCAATACTAGCTCTTTAGAGGGTATACTGCTTTCTTTTCTTATCTTAAAACATGCTACAAGGGGCAAAGCATGGATGGTTGCCTTTCGGGTGCATCATCCCACTAACCCGGCCCGGCTGATTGCCTTTCGGGTGCGAATTAGCCACGCGACATGTTTGATCGACCATGCCGATCCTTGTGCTTGCTGGGTTGGATATGGATGATGACTAGATGCCAGCTGCGCGCTTCTTCTTCTGGTCTGACATGCACCGCCATTAATTAGTGTTAACTGTACTAGTATAATCAACTTCAGAGAGTGTCACACTCAGTTCAACATCTGGCAGACCAAGTGGCACTATCAACTTGTCTTTATCTCCATTTTTCTTGAGCACACACCTATCATGTATCATGTATGTAGTAGCAACATGTTGATGGGGAGGTGTAGCAGGATCATGACAAAATGTGCTGCTATCTTATTCCAAGATGCACATTTTCTCTCAAACTGACATGTTCTTAATATGGACTCTGTTTGATGATAGAGGTGTAGCAGGATCATGACAAAATCAGCTGTTATCTTATTCCAAGATGCACATTTCCTCTGAAACTAACTGAACTATTCTTAATTTTGCAGGTAGAGGGCAAGATAATTTGTTGGTTGTTTGCTGTCATGTTGTTATTACTTCCATTAGGGCATCTGTTGGTTCATTAACCTTTCTAACATCTGCATATTTCAGGTTTCCGAGGAGGTAAAGGAAGTGAAGTTCAGACAGTGCAGCAGCAGCAACACCTTCAAGGTGAGAAATATGTTCCTATTTATCTTTTTTGCTCAAGTTCTTCAGTACATCATATAATATAGAGAAATGCAGATCAAGTGGTGCAATCATATACATCTGCCACTTAAGTCATCCTTCCCTTTAAGCAGAGTGATGCCTTTTGATGTCACACAATAATGTTTGTTGCAAGAACATTCTACTCTTAGTGTTCGTTTGTTTATTGCATAAAAATATATAGTTTTGCTGCTGTTATGCCTGTATTCACTGCTGCTACTGCTGTACTTATGATGATATTGTAGGTACCCCGAGAGGCTCTTGAGTTTGCCGGAATGTCGATTAACTTCCGTTCCGGCAAATTCGGGTACTCCATATGTCCTATTTTCAGCAAAGGTAATGCTGAAATTTTCCGTGAATTTTAGCATTACTTTGCTAAAAATAGGACATATGGGGTACTTGCGACTAGTGCATGTTATCATGCATGTTTTATGATCTGTTGTAAGGGTACTAATTGGTCTCTTATGCTGCTTATCAAAGATGGCGGGAAGCAGCCACCGCCGATCTGTGACACCGCAGTACGAGTTGGATGCTTCCGAGTTCTTCACTATCATACTTGAGGCTTCAGTATCATCCATGACGCAGGTATATAAAACGAGAGATCTCCCCTTCACCCATCTCATTATGATATCTGTTGTCTGCTACATCACTCATTGTCCCAAACTGCAGAGGCCGCCTGATAGTTTTATGAACATGCTGATGGGTGAAGATCCGCCAAATAATGTGAAGTTGCGACAGGCCGGCAACGGGTTTCGCAGGCAGTGGGATGTGCAGTTGGTGATCAAGAAGGGCCACATGTACTTGTCTCGTGGGTGGGAGAAGTTCTACCGTGCCTACGACATGCAGCTGGGGTACTTCCTTCTCTTCAGGTACGACGACAACGCCAACATGCTCATCGTGAAGGTGTTCAACAAGACTATGTGTCGCATGCGCTACGCTTCCGATGATGATGCCGGTACGTTCTGCCTCTTCTTATTCCTATACATTTGGCTTTGTCTCACATCGATTGTTAACGGTCATTGTTGCATTTTGGACAGGTAATGGGAGCAGCAGCAGCGACACTGGCTACGGCCAAAGCAGCAGCGACTATGGCTGTAGCGAAAGCAGCATCGATTCTGGCAGCAGCATAGACAACAAGAAGGATGATCCGGACTGGAGTGCGGGAGAAGAGGAGCAGAGTGAGGATGAGGAGCTGCAGGATGACGATGGGCATCAGGCTGAGGATGACCTAGCGCTGGTGGTGGCTGACCAAGGGCAAGAGATGGTGGTGGCTCACCATGGGCAATAGATGGAGGTGGCTGAGGATGACCTAGCGATGGTCGTGCCTAAAGGTGGCCTCGCGATGGTGGTGGTGCCTGACAATGACCATGCACCGGTGGTGGCGCCGGCGATCCCATAGCTAGGCGACATGACCACGCCAATTGTGGTAGAAGACTACATCCCACTGCCTCCACTGCCTCCACCGCCTCGCCGCTCTAGGCGCATCAGAGAGAGGAAGGAGAAGAAGGAGAAGAACAATGCATGAGAACTGAACTTTGTCAGGTATGTCAGATCTCCTATAGGTTAGCTATCGAAAATGATATATATATATATATATATATATATATATACTTAGTTACCTATGTTATCTCTAATATGCTTAGTTTCCTATAGGTTAGCTTCATTTTTACCTAAGTTGGCTCTAATATACTAACTTAGAGCTTATATGCTTAGTTTCCT